>NC_053169.1:85794888-86094888 GCF_016835505.1 Polypterus senegalus | reverse complement strand
GAAAGCAAATGTATGCCATGATAGTGAAAATAAAACACACACACACACAAACTTATACTTCATTTAAGAATAACAGGGAAAATGCTACCTAAGTGAGATACGACTATGTTCACTCAAATTGCTGGAGGGCAAGCACTAAGAATAGATAGATAGATAGATAGATAGATAGATAGATAGATAGATAGATAGATAGATAGATAGATAGATACTTTATTAATCCCAAGGGGAAATTCACATAATCCAGTAGCAGTATACTGATACAAAGAAACAATATTAAATTAAATAGTAATAAAAAATGAAAAGAATTAAAATAAAATTAATGTTCGCATTTACTCCCCCGGGTGGAATTGAAGAGTCGCATATAGTCTGTCACTGAAGCTACTCCTCTGCCTGGAGATGACACTGTTCAGTGGATGCAGTGAATTATTCATGATTGACAGGAGTTTGCCTAGTGCCCGTCGCTCTGCCACAGATGTTAAACTGTCCAACTTTAATCCTACAATGGAGCCTGCCTTCTTAACAAGTTTGTCCAGGCGTGAGGCGTCTTTCATCTTTATGCTGCCACCCCAGCACACCACCACGTAGAAGAGGGCACTCGCCACAACCGTCTGGTAGAACATCTGCAGCATCTTACTGCAGATGTTGAAGGATGCCAACCTTCTCAGAAAGTAAAGTCTGCTCTGAGCTTTCCTACATAGAGCATCAGTATTGGCAGTCCAGTCCAATTTGTCATCCAGCTGCACTCCCAGATATTTATAGGTCTGCACCCTCTGCACACAGTCACCTCTGATGATCACAGGGTCCATGAGGGGCCTGGGCCTCCTAAAATCCACCACCAGTTCCTTGGTCTTGCTGGTGTTAAGGTGTAAGTGGTTTGAGTCGCACCATTTAACAAAGTCCTTGATTAACTTTCTGTACTCCTCCTCCTGCCCACTCCTGATGCAGCCCACAATAGCAGTGTCGTCAGCGAACTTTTGCACGTGGCAGGACTCCGAGTCATATTGGAAGTCTGATGTATATAGATTGAACAGGACTGGAGAAAGTACAGTCCCCTGTGGCGCTCCTGTGTTGCTGACCACAATGTCAGACCTGCAGTTCACAAGACGCACATATTGAGGTCTGTCTGTAAGATAGTCCACGATCCATGCCACAAGGTGTGAATCTAATATGTGCCCCCATCAATGCAGAGATGGGGGGGAGGTGTCTAAGTGTGTATTTACACTAGCAATGTTCCACGCCCGAGTATGTTTGTCTGCATGTAAGCCCCCCAAAGTCTAGTTTGTTTGACTCGTGTGATTGCTCTGTGCCGGGTCAACTGTACTGTACCCTGGCCTGCTTGGAAGATGTGTGCCGGTTCAGTAGGATTCGGGAACAGTGTGATCACTAAATGTGCCCAAGCACGGAAAACATACACAAAGCCAATGATGAGACAAGTCAGATAGCACAATTCTCATTTCATTTGAAACCATTGGAGTTAAAAGCAGGATTTGTATTCACCCCTTATTCATGCAGATGGATGTGAATTGTAGTTGGCAAGAAAAGCTACAAATCGCATCATTTTGCCTCTGTGCAGCACGATTAACAGCAAAATTTTCATTGCACACTTAATAAATCTCTGATCCTTGCCCTACACAACTCCAAAACAACCACAAAATAAGCCAAATCAGTTTGACATGCAGGCTGTCACTCCGTGTTCAGATCCTGTTTTGGCTTTACACAAAGTCGCATGGCCATGATGAAAGGGTGTCCAGGCCCAGTATGTTAAGTGCAGTGTGAGTGCAGGCCAACGAGGGGAGTAGGGAGGGGGGACAATTGTACTTGGGCACAATATGGAACAAACATGTCTTGTGCGAGTACACCCTTAGAGAATCGGCAGGATGCAAGGGGCCATTAGCACGAGGACGAGAGAAAGATAAGTGCTTTGTACTAAATGGGTGGTGAACATATGGATGCAGAACACACTCGACATCAGTCAAGGCAGGGCCAGACAGAGAGAAGTGTTTGTGGTTTACTTGGCACTGTGGAGTCCAATCCTCCTCTGCAGGGATGTACCATGAAACAATAATTAGGTTCGGAATCCTTCAGGTTTAAAATATGTATTCATTTAAATATACAATTCTATAGGATATATACACATCAGACTGTTAACCTGATGTTTCCAACACATATTACAGTATATTCACAGCTTTCAAAAGGATTAATATGGTTTATTTTTCAATAGCAATAATAATTAAAGGGTTAAATAACCTTAGGGAGTGCTCCAGTCAGCTTCTGGTAACTTTTTCCTAATGCAAATAAAGTTTTTATAAAAAAAAAGGATACATTTTAATTGAACTTTGGAAGTACAGTAAACCATTAGTACAAAATACAATTAATAATTATGGGGAAAAAATATCTTGCATCTATTTTTCTCTTTTAAAATTAGGGGGTCACTTTGCTCGCCAACCCCCGGGCCTGCACTACTCGCTAGCCTCTTTGCGTTTCTGCCACTCGCATATGGAGATACGGATGTACAATTTAAACAGATTTTTATTTTCATGGGAGTTGTTACATGTGCATAATAGAACTATTTTACATTACAGCGAGTAAGTAAGCATATTAAAAAATAGTAAAATGTAATAATTTGAAAGTAAATTGTGTTTCATGTTGTGTTAGATTTATTCGTTGCGTAATATGATTTTGTTCCGTTTGGCTTTGAAATTAACATGCAAATACCATTTTAAACTTACACGTTTACTGCAAAACTTTTTTGAAATGCATTTTCGTCCATAATGGACTGAATTTTGATTTTGTGTTTGGACTTTCATCGTGACAATGCAACGTATAACTGCCCATGACTGAATTTCGTTTCTTTATCTCTATTATATAAAACTACTTTTTCGAATGATTTGTTAATTGTCTTTGCAAAAGCTATTCTAATGGGAATCTGTTAACATTCTAATACGAATGGCATATCAAGATCTCCTTTGTTTTCGAATGTTAAATGTACTACATTACCTTTTTTGGATACATCCTTCTTTCTACAGTAATTCATGCAGTAGAAGACCGGACGATTTTAACGGTTATAGATATTCTTCGGGATATTGTTAGTTGAGGTTTTCATCTTCTGCACGATCACCACCAAACGTTTCAACAAATTCTACTAATACGCATTGTGAACTGGGACCCGGACACAGGCAGACGGACAACATAGTTCCACCACACACTTGTTTATTTACACTATGTACAAAATGAAAGTCACGTGCACCACAAACCCCAGTGCTTCTTGCACCGATTCCCCCACTGTCCAGGCCACACAGTCCTTTGTGCCTTTCTCTCTTGACCGCCTCCCGTCCTCTCTCCAGCTCTGTCCACTTCCACCCGACATCCACTACCGACTGGAGGGAGGCGGCCCCTTAAATGGGAACCCGGATGGGCTCCAGCTGCTTCCCGGCAATCAGTCCTGGCCACAACCCAGTGTGGCGGAAGTGCCGGCTGCGCACCCGAAGCCGTCCGGGTGTCCCCTGTCGTCTTCCCCCCAGCACTTCCTGGTGTGGCGGAAGTGCTGGGCTCCAGGGTTCCTCAGGCACCTGGGCACCCCAATACAACCAGGGCGATCGCCCCCTTGCGGTATGGAGGAGGCACAAGCCCCCCTCTGGTCCTCCTGGGCATCCTGGCCGGGCTCCAGCCCCGACCGGGTCCCACACGGGATATTCCGGCATCGGGGTCCCCTACAGGGCTGGGCTTCCAAGCCCTTTACCTGAAGCCCCCAACATAACCAGGATGGACGCCCCCTCGCGGTCTGGAGGAGGCACAAGCCCTCCTCTGGTCCTCCTGCCACAGCATTTAACCAATCTGCAGTGTACCCAATCAACATTTTTAGCGTTAATTCGTTTGACTTCATCGTTTCTCGGTGCTAGGATTGCCCATGTACTCATTTTTTCTGTTGATAATCCTTTGTGATAAAATTCTTCAATAAGATTTGGACATAATACGTCCTCTTTAATTGGGAACTTAAAAGTGAGGAAAACGTTAAAATTTATAAGGGCTGAGAGAGCAAAACTGTCTGTCAAAAGCATTCACACGAATAACAGGTGAGAGAGTACCGAGTGTGTGGCTGAATATGATTGAGAGGAGGGCAGGACTTTAAAAAATCTTATGGCCGAGTCTACTCTCGTGGGACTTGAAAAAATCTCTTTAAACAAAAAAAAAAAAAAAAAGTCTCATCTCGTTGCAGGATTTTTTGATATATTAGATAGATAAACTGATATTGTGTATGTGCTTTATTTTCCCTTCATGTTCTTGCTTCATTGCAAGTTTATCTTTATGTATTATAAAGTTCTTCTTGAAAGAAATCCAAATCAGGCTGACCTGCATAGGCTGTCATTTCCTTAGACATTGCTGCAACTTTACACTTTATCATTGAAATAGCAGTTATTAAAAAAAAAAAAAGGGAAAATGTATAATTCTTCATCTTTGTAAACATCTTTGACATTAATACTTTTATTTAAATGATTCTTTATAGAGGCTAAGGAAAATGAAACGCAAGCCAGATTAGAGCTACGCTTGACACATTAAGGCTCATCAACCAGAAAAGGCACCCATTTTTACAACACATTACAAGCAAACCTGAATGCCAGACTGTAATAATAATACCGTGCTACAGTCAGTGTAATAATATTATAGTGTGTTCACAAATGATGCCCTAGCATGGCCTACATTTAAGTGAACACAAACTGCCAGCTAGCTCAGCATTCAGCAAATAAAATGAATTTTGATCTGTAGCTGTTGTTTCGCTAGCACAGGGAGAGCAAGTTGCAGCCTATCCTGATAAACTCTGACTGAAGTGTAATGTCAAAGGTGTATGGGGGGGTTGGGAGTGTTACATTTTCACTGTTCATGTTTGCAGAGATGGCCTTCAGGCGCTACACTTTATTCACACATTCTATAGCCATGGTGTTTATGGACTGGCAACTCAGAATTGACCTGGTGTGAGTAGCCAGTAACAGACAGACACCTCTTCCTCTTTAAACTGTTGCTGCCAGGATAACTTAGAACTGGATAATGTAGTTTCAGAAAACTCAGAGATAGTGTCAGCCCATTCCAATGTATTCACCTACACGGCATGCATACAGGGCTTCCTTGAGGCTTAATAATTAACCAAAAAAGATCCATCTTTGGATAATAGAAGTAATAAGGTCACAACAAAAATGTCACTCTGTGAAAACATGACGACTGTATATCAGCTTACAGCTGTGGCCAAAATCCAAGGCCCCGACCATCACATACAATACTAACTGGAATATTTTGAAATTGAGTGACCCCGAGTGTATGTTCTTTTTGTACACTGCAAATATTTAGACTTCAGTGTCCTTTGTTATTAAGCGATATTGACAGCTGAAATCAGGGCTGTGGAGTTGGTACACTAAACCTTTGATTCCAACTCTGACTCCTCATTTTATGGTACTGCCAACACCTCGATTTGTAATTAGACTAATATCTATATATATAATTCACTAAGGCAAGACACCCATGGAAAGCACACCGGAAGGGGCGTGGATTTACTAAGCCGCCGACAAGTAAGACACCTATGGCGCACGCAGGGAGGAGCCACGCCCACCAACTCCAAGACCATTGGATACGACGACAACTCGCAGAGCCATGCCCACCAACTCGGGCGCGACGACACAGAAAGAACGGTGTCATTTATATTCGTCTGTCGTAGAGGCCTCATGTACCTCCGAGCCACCTTCACTGTTCATAGAGGCAAGTTTCTCGCGGAGGTGAGTCGCCATATGCAGCGTGTAAAACGGTTTGCGAGGGGTATCCCATGGGATCCTTAAAACAATCCTTTACAACTGAGGTTAAAACACAATGAAGTAAGCAGTCTTTAAAAACCGAGTTTTCGGTTACGACGCACGACCGCATGCACCATAGCAAACTGTTTTACATGCTACATACAGCAATTCGCATCCGCGACAAACATGCGTCTTCTTCACTCACGGACAATTATATGTTGCTCTCTCCAGAGTTCCATCTTTTCATTCACTTTCTGTTGTATCTTCAAACCCTCCCTTTTTAGACAACTGTGTCTTTCCAGAAGTGTTCAACCATCAATAAATAATTATGTGGCGTTAATGTCATGTCGCGGGTTCACTATTGTGTTGTATTTTGCTCTCTCCAGAGTTCCATCTTTTCATTCACTTACTGTTGTATTCTCACACCAACCCGTTTTAGACAACCGTGTCTTTCCAGAAGTGTTTAGCATTCAATAAATAATTATGCATGACATTGAGCGTGTGTCTACCCGGTGCAGAGAGGCGTGGGTAAGCCGTTGAACCCCATTCGGGCTGCAAACCGTGGAATTCCCACTAAGTGAGACTCATATGCTCCCGCTGGTTACGTCCCTAACCTTTGTACACACCCCTCTCCCACTTTGCTACTACCGTGGTCCGGTGTCTTGGTGGATTATATTTAGAAAAGCAGCCAACGATTCAAGTGACGAGTTGGAGGTGGGCACATGAGCGGGCGGTAAATACTGAACGAGAAATCAGCATGACTAGCATGATGGAGGGAGCTGAAAGGACGTCCTTCTCCTCTCCTCCCGTTCCACACTCCGCACCGTGCACCCCCATCCCTCCGTCTGGCAAGAGAAGGCGCGATTACAGTCCACCAGTTTTCAGTCACGGACGATTGTGTGTTGGTTCGTTCCGTGCATTGTTACAATGTTGCTTTTCTTGCTGATTTATTACATTACCGATTTTTCAAATGTAAATTTTCTCCCTGTGCTTAAAAATCATTAAAAAACCATCCTGATTATGCTGCGTATGGTATGCCGCGGGTTGGCTAGTATTTACTATTTTGATTGAAAGCACACATTATACAAGAAACAAGGCACTTCATTACTGCCAACATGAATGATCCAGCTACCTTTTTAGCACCCTAACCTGTTAAAGTTTGGGTTTAAAGGCTGTAGCAATGCTGTTGTGGCTTACAGACCCAGAGGAACATTAAACATAAGACTAAACATACAAAATTTAAAAAAAGAAGCTATATTTTTTTATCAAAAGACCGGAAGAATAAAAAAAATTGTTTTGCTGAATATGAAATCAGGAATTTACACATTATATTACAATTTCCATTAAGGCCGAGTCGGAGTTGGTACATTTTTACCGACTCCAACTCCACAAATTCAATAATTGCTTCCAACTCAAACTCCACTGCACTGGTTTAAACACACTAATAAAGTGCTTATTATTATATTCTAAAAAAGACTGAAACTGAAGACAGGAATATAATCTATAGACCGCCTGAAAGCAAAAAGGTCTTGGGTTCAGTGGCTAACTAGAGTATTGTACATTTAAGTGTGCTTAAATAGGGTTTCCTGAGATTACCGTAGCTTTTCCTCCCAAAGAAGTGCATATTAAGTTAAATGGCCACACTAATTTTTCCGCCCCGATTAAGAGACTGCACGCTTATTAGTTGTAATAGTCAGGTGCCCCACTCAGGGACTATTCGTGCCTTCAAACCAATGCTGTCAGGATAGGAATCACCACCCCATGACTCCAAATGGATAAGCAGGTTATAAAGTCAAGTCAAGTTGGGGAGCATGCACTGGTACGGTGAATTGCCACACCCACTACATGGAGAAACAACTAAGGATCCCGGTTGGCAACCCCCAGGCAGACATGCAGTCCAGTCCTACCCTCCGAAAATGACCCTCCATCTGCTGCAGCCAGGTGTTATGTGGGCGACCCCTTGGCCTGGTCCAGCCACTCAGGTCGCCAACAATGAGGAGCTTACGATCCGGATCACCCTCTGGGAAATGTGCCACATGGCCGTAGTGCCATAACTGACGCTTCCTCACAATGCAGGTAGTGTGCCTCAATCGAGACTCCGTGAGCAACACAAAGTCACATCAGCGGCACCCAAGGATTTTCCGGAGAGACACAGTACCAAAGTAGTCCAGTCTCCGTCTCAGGTCACTGGATAGCGTCCATGTCTCACAACCATATAGCAAGACAGGAAGCACTAGGAAGTCTTTAGAGTCCTGGTGCTTCCTGTCATTATAAAGAGAAAAAAAAAAATGAACAGATGAAATTTAAAGTATTAAAAGTAGAAAATGAAAAAGTGACAATAAAAACAACATATTTCATATATATTTTAACATCATTTATAAGTTATGCTTCATAAAGCTGAAGGAAAAACCTGTATAGGTCATACAATGTGTTTTATTTAAAAGCAGTTCCACTGAACTGATGGGCGCTTGTTTGTTAATAGTCTGCAGTTACATTTCCTAACAAAATGTATTGCATTCTGGTCTCAAGTGCCGTTTTCTAAAGTATAATAGCATGATTGTTAACCATTATCTACAACTTTTTAAACACCCTACATATAAACTATAGCTTTGTATCTTTGTATAATCCACACATACGATATAATCTTTGCTACAAAAGCACACGAGCTGGCGGGTAGAACCACAACATTGGCTCTGTTTTGCTAGAAGCCAAGATTACAATCATTCTGTCATCTGAGGGGCCTCCTTGGAGTAAAACTCAACATTCACATCCTCCTGCCAGCTGTAACTTTATAAAGAAATCCCAACGTCTGATGGCTGGAGTGGAATTCAAGCACGGCAACAATTAAGGGATCTTCGCGTTTCACATGTTGCAAGCCTGCTAGACAGAAGACATTTACAAAGCAATTAGAGCTCAAACAGCTCCTCCACCCAACCTATAAAATCAGAGTAGAGAGGGAGAGTGGGAGCACTTAGAAACTTAAATTAATGCAAGCCAACCTTATGGAAAACCACTTTTATTACAAATATTTCTGAGGACAGAACATAAGCCTTTGCTACAGTAGTTTAGCAAATCAGTTTACACTGTTAGTCCAATCATGAAGGACGGCTTAACTTGAAATCAACTGAGAGGATTGGCATTTCATTTATTTTCTGTTCAGAGATGCACCCAGAATAAAATATCAACTCTCTTGTAGCACTTTCAAGAATCCTCTGTGAAACACCAGACTATTAAAGATTGATACATGCAAAGTAATTGGCATTTCCAAAATACTGAATGGCTTCATGGATCCATTTTCTGTGTAATTTGTTAGTTTGTTCATAGATTCTATACACCACATTTACCACACAATATGCACGAAAAAAAAAATACATATATAAGGACACAGTAAAGAAAAAAAAAGTGTATGTTGAGATTAAAGTTAACATTTCCACTTTAAACCCTTGTTTTTTTCTCTCTCTAGTTTCTTTGCCATGTCATAAACGTCATTTTAAAATCAGTGTTTAATTTGCTAGATTTTCTCAAATCCCATCATAACTACTGTAGCACATTAAATGCTTTGTGTTAAGTGTTCACAACCCATGTTAAATCGCTGTGTGCTTCTTAAACTGCTTTGCTCTTGCACTGAAAGGAGGCGCAGGCAGTGATCGCCACACAGAATACATTCACTTCATGATATTCCTGCTCTCTAAATATTTAGAATGCTAAAATAAATACTTGATATCATTTTCATGATCAAATGTATTAAAGCAGGTATTAAACATGCACGGTGGCGTGGCGATAGTGCTGCTCCCTCGCAGTAAGGGGTCCCCAGGTGTACGTTCAGTGTAGAGAACCTTTATGGCATATGTGACGAGGCTCCAAAAAGCCGGATGTATGAATGGGTATCGCACAGGTTTAACTTACATATTGTGTAAATGTTGGGTTTGTGAGCTGGTGGTTAGAGACACGAACACAGAAATCAATGGATGTTCTACTGAGTGGGCTTTCTTTACTGCAGAACTGTTGTCTCTATCTGACGTACCAAACCCTGTGTAATACTCATTCATACATACAGCTTTTTGGAGTCTCGTCACACCTGCCATAAAGCTTCTCTACACTGCATGTACACCTGGGGACGCCTTGCTGCGAGGGAGCAGCACTACCGCCATGCCACTGCCCATGTTTAATAAATGTTTTAATGCATTTCATCATGAAAGTTATTTAAAAGTATTATCTTAGCATTCTAAATGTTCAGAGAGCAGGAATATCATGAAGTTAATGTTGCGGACGCTACGGGTCGCTGTTGCCCCGTGAAACCCACCAGACAGACATCCAAGACACACTTGTAAAAAGCACCAAGAAGAATTTTAATATTTTGCTTCAATTACAGTGCACAAAGCACCACACTCACCACAATTCTCCAATCACAATTATAATAAACAATAATCAATAATCACAATCTTCCACTGCTCCCAGCAGCACCGTCACTCTACCACCCAACTCCGGCTCTCTTTGCTGGGTCTTCACCAGTCCTTTAAATAGTCCATGACCCGGAAGTATTCCTCCCGGGTTAAACGCCACATCATCCTTCCTCAAGTAGCCCGGAAGTACTGCGGGCTTCCGTCCTCGTGACTCCGAAGTACTTCTGGGTTGTCTTAACAGTAGGAGTCCCTAGGTTCTTGGCACCCACGGCACCCAACAGGGTTGAGGAAACGAACTCCACGTCCCAGGATGCTTTGAGGGAATCCAGGGAACCGTTGCCGCCTATGGGAGCTGCCACCTAGCGTCCTGGTGGATACATTGCCCTGAAAAGGCTGCCTTTCTCCATTCTTTTCTTTCAGGGACGTCCTGGCCGGACTGAACCACCGGCCGTCCCTCACAATGCATTCTTTGTGGCGATCGCTGCCTTCGCCTCCTCTCAGTGCGAGAGAAAGTCCGTTTAAGAAGCACGTATCGATTAACATGGGTCGGGGAACACTTAACACAAAGCATTTAATGAGCTACATTAGTTATGATGGGGTTTGAGAAAATCTAGTAAATTAAACATTGATTGTAAGATGAAGTTTACAAGGTTCTACTTTAATGACAAAATTAACTAAGAGAATAAGGTCAACATGTCGACTTTAATCTCGACAAACGTCAAGATAAAAGTGGAAACGTCGAGAATAAAATCTGCACGTTCACTTTATTCTCGACATACACTTCCGTAATACGCGTAAAGTTGCTTTTTAATAACATTGCACTAAATAATTCCACCTTAATAGAAGGACGAATGTCTACGAGTCTGTGTCCGACTAGTTGCTAGGACTCCTACAGATGGCGCATCACAAACATTAGGCCTGCTTTTACGAATCCTCTGCCAAACGCTATGTAGCAGAGACACAGCAACTGAATGTACACACTGTACTGAAAATGTTAGCGCTGAGGTCTACAGTCATTACTTAGATTTCAACCCGTCCTAGGCAGATAGCACAGCTAGTAACTCATAAATCACAAGCAAGCCAACCTTGCGACATGACTGCTACACTCACTTTGGAAATCAAATATCGATAAATATATTCTTACCTCTGCATGGCTTCCCGGAGACAAAGTTTTGCAACAGCGCTCACATTTCAGACAGAAACGATGCCAGTTCTTTCCAAGAGAGCTCACCTTTTCAGCTAAATTAAGAGAAAATGGTAAAATGTTTTAAGTAAAGGGAGTTATAAAAATCCCAGTAAAATTGCAGCATTCAATGCTAAGAAGCTTACTGTAACAGTAACCGTAAACTGAATAAGCGACCATTTAAACTCTCACTGACACAAGGCTTTTCTTGAAAGTTTTTGCAATAAAAAACATGTGTTTTTAAATTGAACATTAAGATTTAATTTTGGAAGGGGAACCCACATTTCACACACTCTTTAGTGAGGGGTACCCAGCTCTTTAAACAGTGTACTGACAAGCCTTTTTAAGAGAGTGAAGTGCAAATAATTTGAACTTTCCCTCACTCCTTGCCAAGGTGTAATGTAGTACTGGCAGGTTTTACCAGGTTTGCATGAGAGCCCCCTAATGACTCCAGATTCCACCAACAACCTAAACACAATATGCCCTATAGATGGGCAGGTCTAAATTGGCCCGTTAATGTTTATATGTGTGAGTGAGAAAGAACACGTCTGGCTGCTGTCTGCTCCATGTCCTCTGCCAATTTCTGCATTGCACATATTTCTGCTAATATATGTCAATTCTCTCGTTTATCCTGAAAGAAGAAAATGAATAAAGATGGATGGATGGATTTTCCAGATTAAATGTAGCAAAAACACAATACCTCTAAAATTATCGGATCACAATTATCTTGGTTTTCAATAAAGTAACAGCTGGCGAGACATACTGAGCTGAAAAGTAGTTGTTTTATTCAAAATTGTTCCCATCCACTTTATCAATTAACATGTACACGGTGGTCCAGATCTAATTATGCAGATCCAAATCGTCTGGATGACCGATTTTTGTGGGGACGATTCCAGTTCGGCGTGAAGATGATTCTTCATGTCGTCAGTTCGCACACTTCTCGATGGTCTTGGGATTTTATTATGTAATTAACTTAAGTTATAGGGTAATAAAAATTGCATAATTAGATCTGGACTGCCCTATACAGAGTTTAATGAAGTCTTCACTTGCATGTGTTACTTGCACAGACTAGTGACTTTAATACAGCTTTAAAAAAAAAAAAACACCACACTAAAAGCAATATCGGAGGGAAAAATAATGAAAAACACAACATATTTAAAAAATATATATAATATATACTAGCCATCCCCCGTAGCACCACCCGCATAGTAGTGAAACAGGACAAACTTTAAAAATCAATAAACACGCAGGTGTCGCTAGCTAAGCGGAGGCAAGGTACACTCCAAAAACACAGAGGTAGACCGACTCAAACGGAGGCTGGCACGTGAGTGAGAAGTGCCCTGCCCGGCTCCCCACTCCCGACGTCACGCTTCCCCTTCCCCTCGGCCCACAGCCTCTCTCTTGGATTAGCATGAATAAATCTCTCCTGCTAGCGAATGGCGCGATGAGAGAAGTCGCAAAATCAACCGGAATGTTCAAGCAAATTCTACAAAAAAAAAAAAAACTGATCTAAATCCGTTAAGTAGTTCTCTCGTTCGAAAGCTAAGCAGATGTAAGATACGCCCCGAGGCTGGCACATGAGTGAGGAGGGCCCTGCCTGGCTCCCCTCAGCATCCTGTGTGTCTCTCAGATTCGTGCAAATAAATTGGCACCGCAAGCGAACTTTGATACTTAGCGCGATGAGAGAAGTCGCAAAATCAACAGGAATGTTCAAGCAAATTATAGAAAAAAAAAACGTTAAGTAGTTCTCTTTTGAAAAGCGGACAGACATACAGATGTTGGATTTTAAAAGAGAGAGATTATATACATTCACACAAAATATTTATACATCATTTGTCAGTTTGAGTAGCTATTGAGTAAGTCGTCTTATGGACACTGGGTAAAAACTGTCACTAATCTAGTTGTGCGTGTGCTAATGGTCTGCCAGAACTATAGAGGTGAGGTGAAATGGGACTGTGCTGAAGAGGCGACATTTTTAATACCATTTGTCATTCTAAGGCAGCATACTTCAGATTTGTTCGAATCATAGCTCTACTATGTGGCAGTAATACCCTGTGCTGCCTTCACCACCCACTGCAGGGCTTGTGGTGCTTCATGGTGCCATGCTAAACTGCTGCCACACCAGACTGTAATGTAGCCAGCGAGGGGAGATTCCAAAGCACACCTTTCCCAAAGACATCTCAGGAAGTAAAGTTGTTGGTGAATCTTCCTGACCAATCGTCGTGGTGTTCACTTCAGGTCATCAGTGAAAAGGCACTCCGAGAAATTTAAAAAAATGGCAAATCATCTCCATAGCATTCTCACCAAGGTATACTGGAGTATAGACTTGTATTCTCAAAAGAAATGGTAACAAAACCAAGGAGATGGCCATAAAGTATTTGATTAAAATTATGAAGCACGTCATCACAATTGTGCTTAATCAACTTTAAAAACCAAACAAGTATACACACCACTGACATATTGATTATGATATTGATTCACAAAACATACAACTCTAGACACACATACTGCATGTATATAGAGATGCATCTGTGAATCAAATCATAAATGATATTTGATTGATGGTGTCTTACACATTATACATAAAAATATATAAATGTGACCCTACACTGGGAGGCCAACCACGCTGGTCGACTTCACTAGCCTCCATGCTGGCTTTAATAAAAATTAAATCCATAGCTTGAAATCATTAATAAAAGATACAAATAGCATTGGGCAGCACGGTGGCACAGTGGTGGCGCTGCTGCCTCGCAGTAAGGAGACCCGGGTTCACTTCCAGGGTCCTCCCTGCGTGGAGTTTGCATGTTCTCCCCGTGTCTGCGTGGGTTTCCTCCCACAGTCCAAAGACATGCAGGTTAGGTGGCACTGGCGATCCTAAATTGTCCCGTGTGTGCCCCGAGGTGGGCTGGCGCCCTGCCCGGGATTTCTTCCTGCCTTGCACCCTGTGTTGGCTGGGACTGGCTCTAGCAGACCCCCATGATCCTGTAGTTAGGATTTAGCCGGTTGGATAATGGATGGATGGATAGACAAATAACATTTGGATTTATTTTTCTTTTGCAATGCAAATGCTAACCAGTAATGGTGTACAGAAGGCACTCACTCACTTCGTTTTTTAAGCTCATTTTCTACTAATTTTTACAGACCTAACTGCTAGAAACGTTCCCGACATATAACATCAAGAACTATCAACTTCTAATCCAAAAGAAAAGGAAAGCACAGTAGTAGTTTTTTTTTTACATTTATAAGACATTTAGACATCTTTGCACTTTTGCTCAGCTTTAATGCTTACCTCTCTTTTTGGGTTTCCTGTTAATTTGAAAAACATACGCCTTGCATTCTAATATGGACAATCAAATGACAGGGGCAGCAGACACCCAGGTAAAGGACGCAGAATACTGAAAGTCCACAACTACTTCTGCTTCAGAGCCACTAACATGCTTATTATTAAAAAAATGGATTACTCAAGTGGTCTCAAACTCCAGTCCTGGAGGGCCGCAGTGGTGGCAGGTTTTCATTCTAACCCTTTCCTTAATTAGTGCCTTGTTTTTGCTGCTAATTAACTTCTTTTGAATTCATTTTAATTGACTTGCTCTTGAAGGCTCAAACCCCTTAATTGTTTCTTTTTTCCTTAATTAGCGTCAAAACAATAAGGAGATACAAAATGAGCCAAAACACGACCAGAAAACTGTGTCCATCATACAATATCTGAAAATAAAGAAAGGTGAAGGTCACAGGAATGTTGATCTGCTCAGGTCCACAAAACATTTTCACAGAGCTCTTAGAAAAGAGACAATCAACAATTTCAGAAATGTCTGCTATTGCACAACGAGAGCAGCAACAAGCCATGGAATTAAAGAACGGGTTTAATTAACAACAAGAATCAACGCCTAATTAAGCAACTGGTTGGATTTTGAGGCCCTAACTTAGATGGTCTTCTGTTGTGTTCTCACTCACTTCACATTTCATTTCTCTTTGGGTCCCATTTAAGTAAAGAAGTGAAGAAATTCAGAGGAAGAAATCCTAAAAAACAAGTCAATTATAACGAATGTAAAAGAAGTTAATTAGCTACAAAAACAGGTCACCAATTAAGAAAAGGGTTAGAATGAAAACGTGCAGCCACTGCGGCCCTCCAGGACCAGAGTTCGAGACACCTGGATAAGCAAAATTAAAAAAATGATGAAAATCTTACAATCAGGTTAAAATCAAAAAGAAAAAAAAGTTAGCAAAAGCCACCCTAATTCAGGGTGTTTATAAGAAATAAAATAGATTTACTTCATGAAGCAGAAGTATGTAAAATACGAGAATAGTTGCGTCAAATATTTGAAATTTCAAAACATGTTTTTCAATTCAAATATTTAAAGTCGAAATATTCTCGATTATAATAGAAATTTGTCCATTTCCCCCCCCCAACAACAGAGGGCCAGATCCCTAGTAAAGGATCTAAAATGAAAGGTAACACCGTATTCGTAATCACCGACCATGAAATTGCCCAAAATGATACCCCACGTGCTTATGTTTGAAACTGGTCATTTTTTAACCCTTCTGCGAGTGGCTCTTAGAGGGCTAGGAAAAGCAATAAAAGAACCAAATATCAAAAACTACATCATACAGTATTTGTGATCAGCAACCTCAGATTCGAACCTATATTACCCACCAGCACTTTTTCAAGGTTTTGTGAAAAGGACTAACTTTGACCCCTCATATCGTATGAAGGAGCGAACCAACGGGATTGGTTAATTTGGCCTGAACAACGTCAATTGGTTTAATATCTTTATCACAAGATATTTCCTGCACAAAATATTGTGAAAAAATGGACTAAAAAAGGAGGCATTTTTTGGGTTTAGTGGGCCAACAATGGGGTGGTGGGGTCAAAACCTGCACTTCCTGCATACCTAGACCTCAAGAGGAGTCAAACAGTTTATCATATGTGGGGTTTATCTTGTACCGGTGAGTCAGAAGGAATTGGACTTTCAAAGTGTTTGTAATCCGTTTAACATACATAAACGTTTAGGAAATTCTGATAAAAATGTAGTGTTTTCATTTCTGAATTGACTCCAAAACATAGAAACTGGAAAACGGCGGCCTGCTTAATGAGGCTAAACATCCAATTAAAAATAAAACAATGTGGACAAAAACCTGCAGCCACTTGGGGTCTCCAGGACTGACTGCTTTATTGAATTCCTGCTCGATAAGCAGGGTGGCACATGGTGTAGTGATGGCACTGCTGCATCGCCAGACCAGAGTTCACGTCCCAGATCCTCCCTGTGTGGAGTCTGCATGTTCTCCTTGTGTCTGCTCCGGTTTCCTCCCACTGTCTAAAGACGTTGAGGTTAAGTGAATTGGCGACTCTACGTTGGCCCGAATGGGTATTCACTGCGCAATGGACTGGTGTTCTGTCGAGGGTCTGTCCCTGCCTTGCACCCTATGCTACTTGAGATAGGCTCCATCATGCCCCGGGTATGAATTAAGCAGGTTAGAAAATGGCAGGACATGCTTGATAAGCATCTGCAGGAGTTCATTTGTAGAATGTTTTGCAACTTCAGACTTTATAAAATGCAGCTGAACAAGTACAACTTAGTCCTAGTAGGATTATCACTATACTATTAACAAAATAAAGTTCTAATCTGAAGAAATGAAAAGCAGATGGTTTAAGCACAACTCCTTTTATCCTTTCACAAACAATGGTTGACTTGAAGGACTATAATTTGCAGTTATACATTTTTGGTTGGCTTTATTACAACCCCAAAACAGAAAAATTTGAGATGGTATGGAAAATAAAGTAACAAAAACACAACACAATGCAGCGATTCTTACATTTACTTTGACTTTTATTTCATTGCAGACAGTAGGAACCCAAGATATTTCACATTTTGCTTGTTCAACTTCATTTCGTTTGTCAATATACATCCATTCCTGCATTTTAGGCCTTTTCCATAACATCCCAGGTTTTTCTGATTTAGGTGGCTGAAAAATATCTGACATTTTTCTTTTAAATATGACAGGATTTTTTTTTTTTTTAACCTAAAAAATAAAATAAATATATAAAAAAGAAGATTTTGAAGTAAAGCAACAAAACAGGGGCAGACAAATTAAGACTTTCCTCGACAGCAGCAAACAAATACTTATTAATGTCAAAACAAAGTAAAATACTTCAAATGATTGTTAGTGTACTTTTAAATAGTCATTGAAGTTTTCAAGTTAAATAAAAAGTATTTTTGTATTAAACCATACAAGTGGCGTCTCCCTCTCTTTGATACGGCTTCTTTGGCGATTATAATCAGGAAGTGCATTCAAGAACAACTGAGAGTCTGTGACTTTTAGAGACTAATTACAAAATACCAGGATAACGCAGAACAAACAAACAATCTTTCAGCAATATAAACAGTTACAAAATTCAATGTAAAGGAAGCAAAATGGTATCAGATTACAGACGGAGTATTCAGTCAACGATGCACTAAGCAGCTTCCTTTATAACCAAGTGTAAACAAGTCACTCTTTGTTTAAATACTACTTAGAAAAGACTTGAAATAAAGGTGTGTTATAAATAAAATGTGTAAAACCGTTACAATGATAGTGTTTTATCATACAAATACTTTGTAGAGACCATATTAAAAAGAAGAGAGTAAGGACTAAAAAATGTAATACCAGTAACAGTGCATTGTGAATAAGCTTGACTTGAGCATTACGAGGTTGATGCGCTTGCTGCTTCCTGAGCAGCTCTTCTTTTCTCCACCCTAGCAGCCCACTTTTCTTCCTTCGTCGGCATCTTTTCACATTAAAAACTAATTAAGTCGGTGTTTGTGTTGCAATTACTTAGTATATATTCTTTATTTTTTCACTTAAGTTGGCACTTGAGTCTTCCATCTGCCTCAAGAATGATTTAAGATATGAAGAAATAGAGGAAGTGACGGTGAAAGTGGTAGGGAATGAGAACGGCACCCGTACACATGCACTGCACGGCCGCCCTGCTGCCGAGTGTTGATTTTACAGTAAAATAAAATAAAAAGAGGAATAACCTTGAAGGTCAATCCTCGCCCCAAAAGTGGATAGTAGACGTCACATAGTATATGTGTACCAAATTTCAGGTCAGTAAGTCAAACAGTTTGTGAGCTACAGGTGATTTAAAATCCTGGACAGACAAACGGAAAGCCACAGTAATGGATTACAGGTAAAATTTCGTTATAATGAATATCGTTACAACGAAATTTTCATTACAACAAAGTATTTTTATGACAGTTTCCCCATATAACGCGAGTCTATAGAAATCGTGTTACTACGAAGTACATTCAGCAGATACTTTCATTATAATGAAGTGCCCAAAAGACCTTGAAATGCCTGAATGAATCATCCACAAAGCAGTTAGTGCTGTGGCTGCAGCTCAGTTGTGCACAACGATCCCCAAACACAAACACTGTAAATTTTTTTTTTTTTCTTTCTTCAGACTTTCCTCGTACTGTTTTTTTTTTGGCCCTTTTTGTTTCCTGCGGTTTTCAGTGAAACCTTTTGCTTATTGCTCGTCAACATCCATTGGAATTTAACTCATTGTCACCCTCCTATAGAAACAGCAGACATGAAAAAACGATAACAGCTCTCGATTGAAAAAAAAAAACGTTGCCAATGAATTCGGAATTTCACAAACAACACTGTCAACTTTCTTGAAAGGCCGAGCAAAAAAAAAGAAATCTCGGGTTGCAAACGTATGTGAACTGCTTCATTTGAAGACGTCGAAAAAGTAGTTATGTGGCTCAGAGATGCTCGTTCAAGAAACATTCCTATTAATGTGGCACTCATTCAAGAAAATGTGAGGTTTGTAAACTCTCTTGGGACCTCCCCTAACTGGACGACACGCTGAAGAGCATAGTGAAGTTCGATCTTCTCGTCTATGGAAGACTGTTTATCTGTTGCCGGGGCAACAGCTGGCTCAAAGATATTCCATGTCTCTCCGCCAAAGCAAACAGAAAAGATATCGATGGGTGATGCAGCCTGACTGCTGTGTCTGTGTATAGCAGAGTGGCAGATCACGCTACAATAAATAAGTGTGTCGTTCCTGTTTCAAGCTGAATAAAGTTGGTTTTCTTAAAGTACTGAGACTCAGCCTCGTGTTTTGGGGTGCAAGACACGGACTTATAGCGCGACCCTGATCTTTTATGATTTGCTTCAGTGTCACTTCATGATTTAATGATTAAATCCATCAATCCAGGGATGTGTCCATTCCAGTTAGCCCTGGGCACGAAGCAGAAACAATCCCTGGATGGGGCCACAGCTCATCGCAAGGTGAATACAAGCACTCACATACACTGGCGTCATTTTAGTGTCACCAAATCTGTATATCTTTGGAAGGAAACCGGAGCACACTGAGGAAACCCAGCAGGAAAACATATAAACTGCAGGCAGGGAATACCAGCGATGTGACTCCCTGCGAGACAGCAGTGCTACCACTCTGCCACCGTGTCACCCCCATGTAATTATTAACAGTATTCATGATTTAAACGAAATTACCGATTTATCTGTAAAATGTAACGTACATACTTCAATGCATTTCATCATGAAAGTGATATCAAGTATAAATCTAAAGATTCTAAATGTGCAGAGAGTTAGAATATCATACATTTAATGTGTTCTGTGTGGTGATCTATTGCTGCTTGCCGCTGCTGTCAGGTCAGGAGGAAGACCCAGAAGCTCGTAGCGATTAAAAACCGGGATGACGTTTACGACGGTCTGCTTTAATGATAAAGTAAACTACGAGGTTAAAGTGGACATTTCAAGATTAAAGCCAAAATTTCCACTTTAAATCACAAAATACACCTTTTCACTGTGTCTTCAATGTTTTTCTCTGTCGATCAAATACAGAGCTGTGTATTATGTTGCTGTTGTGAAGTTGCAAAAGAAAAAAAAAAAAAGATGGTATGTAAGACTTTTAAAATGTATCGTGTCACTACGATCGGGAATATGCGACACTTGAATATAAAAGCACCACGAATGCATCTGTATGTCGGCATTTTGCTTCAACACATCGAACCATTCATCAAACATCAAAGCGCACACACCGATCCCGTAGGAGCCTCAAAGCAGCTTTCTGTCACATGTAGATAATAAACAGAGACTCAGACGTCATGTTCCGACTTTAATCATACTACACCCTCGACTTTTTGCTGGTACTGCAACTCACGCGCGCGTCACGTTCATTTCTGAGGACATGCTCAGAGAACACGTCAAAATGAACGCTGGGAACGCGTGGCAGTCATGATGTGTGCGCATACACATTCTGAGTGTGAAGTATAAACAAGACCTTAGTGCTTTCACTCATCCAAAAGAAATTTCAATTGTACTGTCGATTTTCCTCCTCCGAGAACATTAGCCGCGTGTTTTGTGGACCAGAACAGATTTAAAACGTAACGGTCCTTCCAATTCCCCTCTCATTTACTTTAAAGCAGATTTTTAGCACGAATACATCATGGCGCATATTCAAACGTTTAAAAGGAAGCACGTGACCCGGAGAGCTGCTAGTTTAGCGTTTTTTCTGTATTTCATTATTAACTAATGTCTGGAAATAATTAAAAGTTAAAGGCAGCTGCTCAAAACTAAAATGGGCAATTAAGGGTTCTGAATTGTAACAGGCAGGACAACTCAAATTAATCCCAAAAAGCATGTTGCTTTCGTAGTAAACATAGGGGGTCTAATTAAGAGTGTAGTTGAAGCGAAAACCTGCAGCCACTGTGGACCTCCAGCACCGTAATTGAGGACCTCTGATCTACAATGTCAACTTGTCTTTCATGAATGAAGGCATAGAGTTAAATACCAAATTTCATTATAAGCAAGAACAGAGTCATAATTAAGAAACTGGCTGGAATGAAAACATGCAGCCACTGTGGCCCTCCTGGACCATGATTGAGGGACCCTTTAACTGAAGGGCTGCTAATGTGGTCCAAGCAGACAGTACCCATATTAACTAGGCAGAAACTTCATCATGAAGCACTGCTGTATCTCTGCCCCACTTCAAGCACCGACTGTACATCACCCAAACTACAACTAACCCGACTCAAACAGATCTTAAAAATGTCTTGGAATTGAAAGCAAGAAGAATGGAATGGAAGAGTGAAAGCACTAACAAAAGAACAGAGTTAATACCAAGGATCATTATCAGCTAGGCCTGTGTTCTACAAGAAGTCCCCGGGTTACGTACAAGATAGGGACTCTAGGTTTGTATTTAAGTTGAATTTGTATGTAAGTCGGAACAGGTACATTATTTTAATAAATGCTATTGTTGACCGACTGTAACCAAGTGCTCTGCCAATGAATGATGGAGTTTCACCTCTCTCTGACCTTTTTATTATTTGTACTTTATTTTCAATGGTGATGGTTTTTCTCTTCTTTACTGTATCACCAGCACTTGCATCAGATTTGTGTTTCAGAGACATTCTTGAAGGGTGAAGACAAAAGGTTAGGATGAGCTCTTCTGCACAGCACTGTACCTGCTATCACAGCAGGAAGGCACCCGTCGTCAACACGTCTGTTGTACTGACAAGAGTCAACCTCCAGCTATGTGTGTAACAGTACAAGCAGGATTGCTACCGAGAATGAATGGGGGCGGCGAGGGCCAGTTCATCACTCACCCACCTCTACTACAGTATGCTACCTGCAGCGTCCGCCCACCAAGAACGAACATGATGCAGCCAAAGGCGGATAGTGAATCGCCCAACCCCAATTCAACAGGCAGCCATCCGAGGCACACTGCAGTGCTACCCCCGCCACCCCGTTCACCCTCAATGGCCTCCGTTCAGCCACAACTGGGTCAGCGCTTGCAGTATTACCAGCTGTGTGTGCTGGGCGGGCAGTGAAACACCCCCCTCCGCTCTGCTCCAGCCTGAATCCAGTCAGCAGCAGTAGCTGTGGCGGCATAGTGGGCGGGCTGTGAACCATCATCCTGCACATGAGCGATAGCTGTGGCCCCGGTGACTATGGACCACGGGTCATCGCTTGCCGCCCAAGGGACACTACACTGCGCAAGTAGCGAAATCGCCCCCCTCCAGCCACGGCTTGCACAATCCCCAGGCCAAAGATGACGGAGCGGCAGTTACTGAGGTGCATGCGTCGCAGCTGTGGCCTCGTTCGTAAGTCGTATGTCTGTAACCTGGGGACTAACTGTAATTAGGAAACTAGTTGGAAGGAAAACCTGTAGCCCCTGCGGCCCTCTAGGACCATTAGTTATATAAACAAAGTAATTCCGTCCAAATCGGACTTTACTTGCTACCTCTACCTTGAACAAATTAATAACCGCTATAGAAAGTCTGATCAATTTGCTGCTGCCTTAGGTTTACTATTTCTAGAACATAAGAAAACACATCCTGTAACTATACATTTCGCTAAAGCAAAGGCTCCCTATCTAAATGAAAAGCTGCACTTGAGTAGATTTACAGTAATTAACAGTTCATAACCAAAAATGTTTAGCTGCATCGTGAACTTTAACTATGCAACATGTCTCAGGGGATATTGTGAAGGCCAGATCTCAGGTAATTCTTCTCCAAAGCCTCTAGATAGACAGATACTTTATTCATCCCAAGGGGAAATTCACATACTTCAGCAGCAGCATACTGATACAAAAACAATATTAAACTAAAGAGTGATAACAATGCAGGTATAACTGACAATAACTTTGAATAATGTTAGCATTTACCCCCCCGGGTGGAATTGGGGTCTCCTCAGTCTGTCAGTGGAGCAGGACGGTGACAGCAGTCTGTCACTGAAGCTGCTCCTCTGTCTGGAGATGATCCTGTTCAGTGGATTCTCCATGATTGACAGGAATCTGCTCAGCGCCCGTCGCTCTGCCACTGATGTTAAACTGTCCAGCTCCATGCCTACAATAGAGCCTGCCTTCCTCACCACTTTGTCCAGGCGTGAGACGTCCTTCTTCTTTATGCTGCCTCCCCAGCTCACCACAACCATCTGATAGAACATCTGCTGCATCTTATTGCAGATGTTGAAGGACACCAACCTTCTAATGAAGTATAGTCAGTTCTGTCCTCTCTTACACAGAGCATCAGTATTGGCAGTCCAGTCCAATTTATCATCCAGCTGCACTCCCAGGTATTTATAGGTCTGCACCCTCTGCACACAGTCACCTCCGATGATCACGGGGTCCATGAGGGGCCTGGGTCTCCTAAAATCCACCACCAGCTCCTTGGTCTTGCTGGTGTTCAGGTGTAAGTGGTTTGAGTTACACCATTTAACAAAGTCCTTGATTAGGTTCCTATACTCCTCCTCCTGCCCACTCCTGATGCAGCCCACAATAGTAGTGTCGTCAGCGAACTTTTGCACGTGGCAGGACTCCGAGTTGTATTGGAAGTCCGATGTATGTTGGCTGAACAGGACCAGAGAAAGTACAGTCCCCTGCGGCGCTCCTGTATTGCTGACCACAAATATGAAAAGTTACTGCATGCAGACTAAAATGAATAATCAGTGCTTATGACTGAGTGCATACTGCAGATCTCATTAACCTTAGCTTGTTCAGGGACGTCAAGTTCAGTTTCATCCAGTTTCCACTACAACCCTATATTGGAATAATTGGCTTTTCAAAATGAAGGAATGAATGATCAAATTACTTTACTTACCAATCAGATTTTCCATTAATGACTTAATTACTACTTGGCTCACCAGTCACCATTCCCCATTGTTAAGAGTCTAGCATTTTTTTTAAATTTAAGAAGAATGTAATAAGCAAGTTAAAAATTGTTGAACGGACAGAGGTGTATTTGGATTTCTCTTTCTTCCCATGGCCACAAACCAGACACAGACAGAAGTTATGTCATCTCAGTTTCATTAGTCATTATCTGCAGACACTTAACAATAGACTATAAACACCCAAGTGCAGTCAAGGTATTAAAACACCTTTAAGACAAAGCAAAGTCTTGAGCTAGACAATACCACATTTTTCATTGTGTTTTCTAACAGCCCACTCTCTTCTCTGGTTAGATTTTAAAAATAAGTGTAGCCATAGCAAGTGATTTTTATAACACTCCAAAAACAGTTGTAAACTATGTCAGGAAATGCCTCTGCAGGTAGTCTCCCACCAGGATTGAAACTCTGGATCTTGTAACTTCATGCCCACTCGCAAAACCAAAACACAAGAATTAAATTGTGCAAAAGAAAATCAACTTTAGCTTGGGAAGCTTCCGCAGTGCAACAGAGGCAATATGATCTGTCTGCTCTTGTGAAGGGTTCAAACCATTAAGTACCAAGTTAGCAAAATGTCGCACAGCAGACCCTTCAGGGGACTTCCGAGTGAGCTTTGATTGTTGTGGAATTTGATCTGTATACTTGGTCTTCAAGTTATTTTTAATGTAAAATAAATAATGAGTAGGTTTATGCACATTGTGATGGACGGCCAGCAGCTCAACCCAGCTGGGACGCCTCTGAAATGGAAGGAGGGGGGAAAGGCAGCTACTTGCTGACACTGCCTCCCCCAAAACGCTAGATGGCAGCTTCCCTGGAGTGTAGGGTGCCCGGGATTCCTGCAGGGCATCCTGGGACTTGGAGTTCGGTTTCTCAGCCCTGTTGGGTGCCGTTGAAGGACCTGGGGACTCATCCTTTCCATAGAGGTGATCACGAGGATGAGTACTTCCAGGCTGAAGAAAATGTCAGTTCTTCATTAGACCCGGAAGTGCCAGCCAGCATGTGGTCGGAAGAACAGAAGCACTACCGGGTTAAGGACTATTTAAAGGACTGATGGGAACCCAGCAAGCGAGCCGGAGTCAGGAGGAGTGTGACAGAGCTTGCTGGGAGGTGTGGAGGAGAGATTTGATTTATAAATATTTTTGTTTGGTATGTTTGGGTGCTTTGGAGGCACTGTTTAAGAAGAAGCAGCATTAAAATAGCAAAAAAAAGAAAAAATTCTTAAGAAAAGTTCTGTTCAAAGCTTAAATCTTGTTACATCTCAAATCAAATCTTTCTGAACCATTTCAAAACGACGGCGAGTGCTATTACCCTGTGTCCAGTGTGTCTGTCCATTAGGGTTAGAGGGGTGACATTAACCCCTAGCGTCTTACAACATCTTATAGAACGATTAAAAGTATAAGTGGGCAGGGGTGGGTCTCTGGCTTTCATTCATTCATTTCTGGATAAGTTAAACAACTTTGCTTTCCTTGCTTGCATTTAATTTTACAGTTACAAAGATCGTCACATTTGCTTGCTAGGACTTCAAGCATCAGGACAAACCAGGTTATAGCAGAGAGTCACACAAATCACCAATGTGACGGAGAGTCTCTGCCAGCGTTTGATTAGCTTGAATTAGGAAAGCATTTTGTCATTAAGAGCAAAACATCTCCCAAGGTAAGTATGAAAAGATAAATGAATTAGCAATTCAGACTTCACAGAATAATTCCGCAATTTAAAGACAGCTTTTTAAAATGGGAGTTTTTCAAATTTCATAAATGTGTACACCATGCCCTATGGGAGATATTTAAATGGAAACTGAACTATACTGACCAATTTCCCTGTAGCATAAAATTGCACCACATTGAAACAAAAAAAAAAAAGATCCAGCAGTGCCAAACCGTTTCATGCGGACGTACAGACCAAGCATTACCAACAGGTGCATCACATTTTATAGAAACACAAACCAATATTTGGGAAATTATTGAATTAAGCAAAATGCAGTCAAAATGGAATTTTTAAATTAAATTGTGGAAACAGAAGACTCAATACTCGGCTATGGCACATGACATATATAAGGAGTACGGTCTGTCTGTCTTCTGTTCTCAGTGATGAATTAGGAGATGACTTCTAACCCTTGTAGAGTTGTCATCTGACACTAAAGACAAGTCTAGCATGTTTTAAAATGCTTAATTGTGCAATGAGGGTTTAAAATTGTGGCCCATATACATTTTGCTCCCTATGAGAACCTTAGCATCCAAGGCAGTTCATTTATGTACATTCACCTGACAACAGACGTTTTCCCCACCAAAAATACAAACAGACGTTTTACCAACAAGGACTTTGCCATTTCAAGCTTGCAATGTTGCGCAGCTCGTCTACCTCTACTACAGTAGCAAGACATGCGTTTTAAAAATTCAATTAAAAAAAAATCTTAACCCTTAAATGTTTGAATATATGACAAATTCAAATACGAATACAAAGGCCCTAATTTGTAGTCTGCCAGAATGCCAGGTTTTAAATATTTAACTACCTGCAAGTTGCATGTTGTATATCAAATTATTTCCTTGCAATAATCTTAAAAAAAATAATAATAATTATCCCAAATGCTCATTTTAAATGCAATTCTCTTTAGTTTAATTCTGATGCTCTGTATATTCAATTAATTAGCATTATCATTCATGCTATTCATATTCAAAATTCATACTAACCCATACTTTCTCTTCTGTTCTTTTTCCGGTTTTCTGGGGTGGCGACCTGCGCCACCAGCACCTAATCAAAGCACCGTGATGTCCTTACATTGATGAAGTCCACGTGACCGTCATCATCAAGTTCTTCCATGAGAACCCTGAATACAATGAAGACTGATAGAGGTCATTTATGTTAGGTAGAATGGCTAGAGGGGGCTGGGCGGTCTCGTGGCCTGGAACCCCTGCAGATTTTGTTTTTTTCTCCAGCCATCTGGAGTTTTTTTTTTTTTCTGTCCCCCCTGGCCATCGGACCTTACTTTTATTCTACAGTTGCACTTGAAAGTTTGTGAACCCTTTAGAATTTTCTATATTTCTGCATAAATATGACCTAAAACATCATCAGATTTTCACTCAAGTCCTAAAAGTAGATAAAGAGAAACCAGTTAAACAAATGAGACCAAAATATTATACTTGGTCATTTATTTATTGAGGAAAATGATATAATATTACATATTTGTGAGTGGCAAAAGTATGTGAACCTTTACTTTCAGTATCTGGTGTGACCCCAAATAACTGCAACTAAACGTTTCCGGTAACTTCTGATCATTCCTCCGTACAGAACAGCTTCAACTCTGGGATGTTGGTGGGTTTCCTCACATAAACTGCTCACTTCAGGTTCTTCCACAATATTTCAATTGGATTAAGGTCAGGACTTTGACTTGGCCATTCCAAAACATTCACTTTATTCTTCTTTAACCATTCTTTGGTAGAACGACTTGTGTGCTTAGGGTCGTTGTCTCGCTGCATGACCCACCTTCTCTTGAGATTCAGTTCATGGACAGATGTCCTGACATTTTCCTTTAGAATTCTCCGATATAATTCAGAATTCATTGTTCCATCAATGACGGCAAGCCATCCTGGCCCAGATGCAGCAAAACAGGCCTAAACCATGATACTACCACCACCATGTTTCACAGCCTCCTGCAAGCGAACTGTGATTCTTAGCATGATGAGCAAAGTCACAAAATTAACCGGAATGTTCAAGCAAAGTATAGAAAAAAACCCCGATTTAAATCCGTTAAGTAGTTCTCTCATTCGCTAGCTAAACGGATGTAAGTTACGCCCCCCAGGCTGGCGTGTGAGTGAGCAGGGCGCCACCACCCTCCCCTCAGTCCTCTGCGTCTCTCTCAGATTCGTGCAAATAAATCTCTCCTGCAAGCAAACTATGATACTTAGCGCGAGGAGAGAAGACGCAAAATTAACCAGATCTAAACCCGATCTAAATCCATCAAGTAGTTCTCTCATGAAAAGTGGACGGACATACGTTGGATTTTATATTATATATTGTGACAGATAGGGGCGCTGTTTTCACTTTGAACCCTTAGACCAGAAGCCAGACACCAGATAAAAGTCCAAATAATGGATTTATTATAATAATAATGTGTACAAAGCACCCTCCACTCCACAATACTCATATAATAATCAATAAACCAATACAAAAAACAATCCTCCACTCTCCCAGACGCGCTGTCGCCTGCCACCCGACTCAACTTGTCCGTCTGGGATTTCCCAGAGTCCTTTATAGTCCATGACCCGGAAGTGTTTCTGAACCCTCAGCACTTCCGGGTCAGATCAAAAGCTCTTCTTTTTCATCCCGGAAGTACATCCTGGTCACAGGGACAGAGGAAATGACGTACTTCCGGGTTTATAGAGCACATAAAAGTCTCTGAGCCTCTCTGCAGTGTCCCCTTGTGGCCCCCATGGTATCCAGCAGGGCTGTGAAGGAAAACTCCAATATCCACGATGCCATGCTGGAATTCGGGGCACCTCCAGGCTGCTGGAAAGGCTCCATCTAGCGGCGTGGGGGTATTGGCTGGGATGAACAGCCGGCCATATCTCACAATATAATATATATATATCCCCCCACTTATTCACTAATATTCTTACCTAACCTTATTGTTTTTTCTTTTCTTATAACTTTCTCTTTGACAACATATAATGACTTTGAGCTACATTCTATTCATGTATAGAAACACATGTTCAAGGCCAAGGTGAACAAAAGCACCGAAATTGTACTTCCAGTGATAATCCCCTTCTCTAACGGAGACCATGCTGAAGTCACTGACCCAGGGATCATTCTCAGGTTGAAGCAGTTGTAGTAACCCAAAAGAAGATGCTAAATTATTATTTTATCGACATAAAGTAGACTGATGTGTATTCATAAAACATGGAAAGCCCTATGTTTGTACTGATGCTATTGATCTAGTGGGCAGGACTCTCCCACTACCCCCAAACCATTTAGCCTCCTTAGCGTTAGACCCAAGCATGACTCGGGCTGTAAAAACAATCCTTAAAAGCGTTAGTCCCGAGCGTCACTCAGACAACTGTATAGATGTGTCTCGCATTTCATGATTTTTGGTACCAGAAGCACACGTCACATTTACGATCAACAACCGACAGTTGCTATTACAGCTGAGAGAAAATTCTGTTTCATAGACTTCGATCACATCAAAGCGTGTAGTTTTGTTTTTACGACCCACACATCTACAGCGCCCGAGTTCACTTCCTGAGTCCTCCCTGCGTGGAGTTTGCATGTTGCCTCCCCGTGTCTGCGTGGGTTTCCTCCCACAGTCCAAAGACATGCAGGTTAGGTGCATTGGCGGTCCTAAATTGTGCTTGGTGTGTGCGTGTGCCCTGCCCAGGGTTTGTTCCTGCCTTGCATCCTATGCTGGCTGGGACTGGCTCCAGCAGACCCCCTGTGACCCTGTGTTAGGATATAGCGGGTTGGAAAATGACTGACTGAGACCTACAGCAGGTTCAACATGATCAGGACTTTACAGCTATCAACAGGGAAGCAGTACGTCACGATGGCGTGGCACGCCAAGGAGGGGAGCAATTGGGAGGTTGGAGTAAGATGGGGTGTTGAGGTTTGGAGTTACCGATCATTTGCTTCAGAACCATTTTGGTACCGGTACAGGGGTCTGAAAACTGGTATCAAAACTGAAGTCAAAATTTTAGTACTGATCCAACAATCGAGTCGCCAATCGATCAAGTGTTTATGGCACATGGAGAAAGCCACACAAGTCTCTGGAGAACTGATATCAATACAAGAAAATAATCAAATAAACCAAGTGGTGGGTGGGCCTGTGATGCAGCAGCTCTGTCCACAGTCATGCCATGTTATCCATGTTCCTCACAGTAGAATACAAAAGTTTGGGCTCATTTGGATGCTTTTGTATTTTAAAAAAACAGTCCAACTTATTCAATGCACTCTGCAAATGCAGATTCTTGAATGAATCACTGCATTACGCGTGCGCTCTATTCATAAGAGCTGCTCGATTTGACACGTCAAAAATAATATACTATAGCACAGTTGCAAAATTCATAAAAAAAAATGTGTTCTTCACAATATGACTGGAAATCAATTTTGGAAAACATGTAAAAAGAGTTTCAAAAAGTTGTTTTTTTTTTTTTTTAAACTAAACTTTTTTTGCAAGACGCCACCAAAAGCTAATAATATGTCTTAGGTGAAGAAGATCTTAATGTGCGGACATGCAACAATGAGACGAAATGCAAGTCACCTTTCAACATTCCTTAAAATTGGCTTTTAAATCATTCACATTCAGAAGTTAGTCACACGACAGCCAGAATCCTTTTAATTCTAGACAAAACAATAAAATGACAGCAGACGCTACACTTTTGAAGGCAACCACCGAGTAAAGCAGAATGAATGCCCGACAGGCACTTATGTTTCCAGTGATGACAACAGCAGTTCTCAGAGATCCATCATTCTGCTCAGCATTCTCTCAGTCCCCTGTCTTGCAAAACTTGAATGCGATTGATATTATCCACCCATCCATCCATTAGCCAACCTGCTATATCCTAACTACAGGGTCACGGGGGTCTGCTGGAGCCAATCCCAGCCAGCACAGGGCACAAGGCAGGAAACAAATCCTGGGCAGGGTGCCAGCCCACCGCAGGGCACACACACCCAGCACAATTTAGAATTGCCAATGCACCTAACCTGCATGTCTTTGGACTGTGGGAGGAAACTCACGCAGACACGGGGAGAACATGCAAACTCCACGCAGGGAGGACCCGGGAAGCGAACTCAGGTCTCCTAACTGCGAGGCAGCAGCGCTACCACTGCGCCACCATGCCGCCCGATTGCAAATCATATTATGTGATATCATCTACTGTTAAATTCTGCTACATTCTTCTAAAATTTTTATTTTGATACTGTATTGAGTATTTGTTCTGTTCGGTGTATTGTATTCTATTGACCCCCTTCTTTTTGACACCCACTGCACGCCCAACCTACCTACCTGAACTGCCTTTCCTGAGGTTTCTTCCATTTTTTCCCTACTAGGTTTTTTTGGGAGTTTTTTCTTGTCTTCTTAGAGAGTCAAGGCTGGGGGGCTGTCAAGAGGCAGAGCCTGTTAAAGACCATTGCGGCACTTCTTGTGTGATTTTGGGCTATACAAAAATATATTGTATTGTTCATTTACACAAAATTTTCATTTCAATGAAAAACAAAGACAAAAAAAACACCTATAAACCCAGTGCTTGAATTACCATTAGCAGACAATTGTAACAGCAGCAGTCATGAAGCTTTCTACTAACAAAAATGATACGGATACACAGGTCTCCTCACTGCGAGGCAGCAGCACTACCACTGCGCCACCGTGCCGCCCCAATTGGTATTATTGCAACTGCAAAAGATACAGTTGAATAAAATATATAAATTTACACTCCTTATAAATTCTAGCATAGTAGAAAAATAGGGCAAATTCAAATGTTTAAAATTAAAAATTGGTCTGTTTTTTTTTTCCTATATCCAAGGAGTAGGGATGCACTTATAAGAAACTTCATTTATTAAACTTTAACATTTCTTATATTTGCAGTGGTTTTCAAGAGGGCGGCACGGTGGTGCAGTGGGTAGCTCTGCTGCCTCGCAGTTAGGAGACCCTGGTTTGCTTTCTGGTCCTCCCTGTGTGGAGTTTGCATGTTCTCCCCGTGTCTGCGTGGGTTTCCTCCCACAATCCAAAGACATGCAGGTTGGGTGTATTGGCGATTCTAAATTGTGCTGAGTGTGTGTGTGACCTGCGGTGGGCTGGCGCCCTACCCAGTGTTGTTTTCTGCCTTATGCCCTGTGTTGGCTGGGATTGGCTCCAGCACACCCCTGTGACCCTTTGTTAGGATACAGCAGGTTGGATAATGGATGGATTTCAATAGAAATAGTTGTAAGATTTAAGCAATTACTGCATTTAAAAAGAGCAAGGAAAAAGGTCTTGTGATGGGTATTTACAACCTTGGGATAAAACCATCAAGCTTTCTCTGTCCTATTTCTTGTTCCTTTGACTGCAAACACCTCCTGGATTTTTACCTTTTTAATAAATTCTACTTTCTCATAGAAAAAAAATGTTCTCTAGAAAACAAAAACAGACAGCACTCATACGATAACATTTGTGTACTTTAGGTCAAAATCAGTCCATTCTTATCACAACTGAATGCCTAAGATTCACAGGAGCTGCTGCCCATCCAAGCAGCACTGAGTATAAGACAAGAACGAAACCCCAGCAAGGTGTTAATCCAACTTCATTTTTAAATGTAGGCTTCCCAAAAAAAAAAAAAAAATCATCCCACACACAAACAGACAGACAAGAAATAAGCAAACTCCACACAGACAGACAATGGCCAGACACCCAGGAGGGAGGACTGAATCTGAGAAGAAGCAGCAGCACTAACCGCTGCCACACCCAACTGCCAACACAAAGTTATAATTACACTCGAACAACAGAGCAAGCGCCACGCTGCCATTAGACTGCATCGACTCAAACATAAACAAGCACCTATAGTGGTAAATACCTAAAAATGTATTTTGGGATTCAATTAAAATCTAAAAAATAAAAACACAAATACTCTCATATATTGTTAAGCACTCTAAAGTGAATTATATGGCATTTTAAAATCAACAGAATGTTAAAAACATACAGAGATGTTTCTTGGGTTCCCTAGTCAAACTTTATACTGCCAAATCAATCACACTTATACAAAATGTCTATTTAGTACACTAGCTAACCATCTTAAAAATGACCTCAAATAGGAATTTCAAGCATTGAACAGTTTAACACTTCATATACAGGCTTCTTATCACAATATATTTATAATCGAGATTTAATAGAGGGTGGCACAGTGGCGCAGTAGCGCTGCTGCCTCACAGTTAGGAGACGGGGTTCGCTTCCCGGGTCCTCCCTGCGTGGAGTTTGTATGTTCACCCCATGTGTGTGTGTGCCCTGTGGTGGGCTGGCGCCCTTCCCGGGGTTTATTTCTTGCCTTGCGCCCGGTGTTGGCTGGGATTGGCTCCAGCAGACCCCCCCATGGTGTTAGTTAGGATATAGCGGGTTGGATAATGGATGGATTTAATAGATGTTTAATACTCGCTGTGAATGAATTTCTGAAAACAGTGTTACTTGATCCTTAGTTCTAAACTGATAACCATTTCAAAATACTATCCATTCTACAGACGGTGATGAATATTTAGTAGCTTGGTTTATATTCGTCCTGGGTATGATGTTGCTCTACACCCAGCCCTGCGTGTCGGAATAACCTGAGGGTTGGTGGCAGAATTGGCACTCCAGCCATCAAAAAAAAACCATTCCATCTGAACTGGTGGGGTTCTGAGGTGTCACCCGTCGCAGGGCTGCACTTGGGTCCTAATCTGGGATCCCGAGTTGGTATGTCATGTGGTGGATGTGGCAATGCCCTGCTGTATCGGCGTGTGCTCCTAGCCTCTCTCTTAGTTATATTATTCATTTCACATTGCTTCTATTTATAAACTCAAACTTACATACTGTGAATTATCTACTCTAGATCTATAAAATCATAAGCCTAAAGGTGCAACGATTTTATGTGACAATTTTTGTCACACTTTAAAATCAGGCCTATTTTAAAACCTACACATATATATGTTTGGTATCATTCTTTTCAGAATTTATGGAACTTTAATGTGAGGTTGTTAGATTTTTAGATTCTTTTCCATTTTTTAAATTATAAACTAAAAAATATCATGAACTCACGTCCCGCAAAACGAGACTTTGTGCCAAGCGATTTATCCACGCTCGGGGCTGGAAATAAAAGACAAAGAGTAGGACAGCTGCTGTTAAGGGTTTTAAATCTTCGAAGCACCACATGAGATGCAGCTGATCGACCAAAGAGGAGGAAAAAAATAAATAAAAAATATTTGTTTACCATTATATCGCCATTTAAGATCACGTAGTCATACTAACAACTCCTCAATTTTAAACTGTGTACTGCTCCGGCTAATTTGATATTAATCTTGCAGAAAACATTGCATTTGGTTATTTTAAAGCATACATTTAATAAAGCATTTTGTTAGTAGCATATTTACTTAGTTGGACATGCGGATAATTCTGTGTAATCTGGAGACTTTAAATAGAAATTCCTTTGAAAACATTCAGTTTCTCCTTTTTCATTGTCCCATTCCAAACAACTCTGTTAATTACCTTATGTGTCATTAATTTACTTTCCTCATCACAATTTACACAATTTAATGAGGTAAAACCTATCCAGAACTATACATTCATAGGTTTACATTTGATTTGCATTTATGTTTTACACTTTGCAAAGTAGTGCAATTTAGCTTCTCTCACTGAAATTAAGCAGGGACCACCTAAATAAAATTATAGGTTTCCATGCGTCTATCCGGTTTCTATGTTTCTGTCATTCCAACAGATGGTGCATCACAAACATTAATAGTTTTTTATGAATCCTATATCAAATGACAAACATCAGAGACAAAAGTATTGCATCTGTCATTCCAACAGATGGCGCATCACAAACATTAATACTGTTTTTATAAATCCTATATCAAAAGGCATATAACCGAGACATATGCATTGTAGGGTGTACTGCAAACGTTAACGCTGAGGTCTGTGTTGATTACTTACAGTTCAATTCATCTTACACAGTCAGCACAGCTACGACAGTATAAAGCTGACTGATCCAAGCAAAGGAAAGCAAACAGTACTCAACCCTGCTTGCTCCCATTGAACTTGATCTGGGTTTACAATCACATATAAAAAAAAAAGAATATAAATGCAAGAAGCACCCTAAGAGACAAACAATTGGAGCATAACCGTAGATGCATTCATACTGTACTTGCACTATTTTTAAGCCAGCTTTCCACTGGGTGCAGACCTTTTGAAACATTTTTATTGTGATATTTTGAGAGCAGAGTGAGAACAGACTGCCTGTTGCTTTGGGGGAATTTGGCCAGCATCCGTCCAAAAAGACTCTACAGATTTAAATGCAGGAAAGGAAATTTTCGAAATCAACTGATTGGTAAACTTATCTATTTATTTCTTAAATATCATCATACACATTTTCCCTAAAGACTATTAAAAAGAGGGATCAAACTGCTGGACACAACAAAATTAAATTTTACAATACTGGCCTACACAATTCACAGGTTAAGCTAAGCCTGCAAGGAGGTTACAGAATTCCTTTGTGAGGACATTACAGCCACATGCAGAAAAGCCCCTCACGCTGTATTCTGGCAGTCGATAATCTGTAGCCATATTAATACATATTTTGTGAACAGCAGGCAACAGGAAAGACATTGTTGGTACGATACTGCCTAACAATTTGGAATCAAAATAAAAAACAACCATTTAATAGTGCCTGAAAATGCAAGTACAGTGTACTGACAAACTCTAACAGCGTACTTTAAATGTGTACACCTGAGGCATCTCTAACAAAAAAATCCAAAACATCTATGCTCTTCTCATAACAGACTCTCCACTTCTAAAGGTAAAAAAGATTTTAGAAACCGTTTGCTTTATTTAATTTCCTTTGATTAGCAAGTTGAAGGTTTACAAAAGGGCAGCACACTGGCAGGGTGGTAACACTGCTGTCTTGCCACCCGGGTCCTCCCTGCATGGAGTCTGCATGTTCTCCTCAGGTTTGCGTGGGTTTCCTTCTACTGTCCAAAGCCGTGCGGTTTAGGTGAATAGGCAACAATTAACTGGTGTGTGTGCCCTGAAATGGACTGGCACCCTGTCTGGGGTTTCTTACTGCCTTTTGCCCTCTGCTACCTGAGACAGGCTCCCACCCTGTAGGACCCTAGTCTGGATTAGGCAGGTCATCTGAAATGACATGTAATGTTTACCAGTGACGTTGTTTGCGTATGATCATCTTTCACTTTTACACAAACGCTTAAATACTCCACTAAACACAACTCATTCAAGTCAGTACCAGGTCTTCAAGAGCCTCTGCGCCCATACAAAGGAGGCAGGTTAAAATAAAAGACCCTACAACAACTAGTGTGCCAATCTATCGGACCCAACGGAACTTTAGAAGGAAAAGATTTGAAAATAAAGCAGATAATATCCTTTAATACACAAGTTCTCAAAATTACTTTTTTTTTGGTATTTGGTACACTATTAACCTCCCGCTATAGAGGAAAGTTTGCGTGGATATTCATTTTTCTTAAAAGGCTGCACATTTTGCAATGGCTCTCAAATGTTTTTGCTTGACGGATTTAATTATGACATATTAATAACGGAAACGGTGAAATGACATCAATAAGTCGCCATGGACTGGAAAAAACGTCACCCATAACTGTGGAACGGGAAACTAAAGAGCTTGCCTCGCGGCTTCATAATTAAAACCGCCTACAAGGCACCCAAAATATTATCTGAACATTTACAGTCACACAATTTAATACATTTGCAAATTAACCAAAACCAGACAACATCAAATTAATTTGAACAATATGAACCGAACCTTGCGGGAGGTTAAGTGCAAAAAACCTGCGTAATATGGATTTAACTGTGCCTATAATTATTGACAGACACACCGCTATTTCAGCATAGAATTCTTTATATGTGGCTTTTCTGGTAGGGTAGCCACCGATTGCACAGTAACGGGTGTTAATGAAATAACGTGAGATCATTTGCCATAAATAAGGAAAGCACAAAACGCACCCGTTGTCTAACGTTCAGGCAAACCGACACGACTTTCCACTTGGCTTACTTGCGAATATTCCGAGTACCGTTGCGTTTCTTCCTCAGATACACAGTCTGTGTAAACTTTGTACATTCTCTCCGGGTTTACCTGAACTTTTTTCCAGGATGCCCTGCACTTCAGCGTAAAGTCGATTCAGAGGTTTTGAAAATGGATGGATGGGTGTATGAATGAAAGACACGGTTTGCTCGAATCCACTTTTTTGCGGATTCCAAAATATTTGTCCTGCAAACGAACAGCCTTCAAGAATTATATTTGAACAAACATGGGACACGCGATCCATACACCCGATCGTGGAAATTCGAACTGAGATTTCCAAGCTGTAGGTAATCTTACGAGTTAAACCGCTGCGCCCAAGCGAGTCGAGTGCGAGAGACAGAGACGGGCTGACCGCCGAAGTACGCGCGGCGCTGTCTGCTACTCGTTTCCCACATCCTACGGGGGTTGTAATTACATCCTGAACAGCAATTAAAAACAAAGAAAACCAGGTGAAATCCACAGACGCCTGGGCTTTACATAAGCATGTCACTCGGAGGGTGGCGAAACCCGAGAACTTTGCATTTGGATCAAGTAATTGAGTGTCTGCAAAATGTTCACAGGACACTTCGTACCGAAAACGAACATTTACTGCAATGTTACCTGGAATAGAAGAAAATTACAACTGCTATCCTAAATTGGAAAAAAAAAAGTTGTGAATAATGCATTCGTAAAGTAATGATGAAACGGACTCGATTCTTACCAAAATAAACCGGCTGTTCGCACTTAGGACACTTGGAGGTCATCCTGCTCGAGTTTTCAGTTGCAATTCACTTTTTAAAATTTAATTCCTCTTAGAGCTTCTTTTCACTGCCTGCCTGGCTACCTCAAGCTCCACTCTAGCCTGACTGCTCTAGTTGCTGAGCTGCGGATGAAACTTATTCAACTTTAAAGAACGGCACAGTACCGCCTCCCCCAAGAAACGGAACTTCTCATTGGTCAACCCGCTCGTTCATGCAGATTTTAGATCAATCGATCGGTCCGCTGGGAAATTATGAATGCAGTTCAGATAACCCCTGATTTCAGGCAGGGGACATGACGCTAAACACACAGACACAGTAAACGAGTACTTTATATCACACATCTCACATCTGAAAGAAACAATAGTAATGTGAAGTGTTTTGTATTATCATATAATTGTTTTTTCAAGATTTTTTTCTATGTGCATGTGATAATTGCATTACAAAATACAAAGACATAATTCGACAAGACCGTAAAATTAGCCAAAGGCTGCGACTAACTGCAGCGCTTTTCTTAAACTCATTGCGATATACATCTAATCTGTCTCTTTTGTCTCAAATTTATTAGTTCTTAAGATTCTCATTTATGATATGTATTTTGAAATAAATCATCCGGTCATTTCTTTCATATCTCGGACCTGCTTTATCCACTTTAGAGTCGAGACTAACCGAGACCAGCAGCAGAAACCAACTCCAAACGGGACACCAGTACATTAAAGTGCACACTCACTTATACAAGGTAAATTTAGAGCTGTCTGTTCGAATGACCCGAACGTATTTTGGGATGTGACACGAAACCGGAGCACTCAGTGAGCCCATGGCTAGCATAGAGACGACGAAGAGTGACCTGAACCCCAGGCTTTACAGCAGACGACTACGCTGTCATTGGTATCCATTGCACCAAGATATCTATCTATCTATCTATCTATCTATCTATCTATCTATCTATCTATCTATCTATCTATCTATCTATCTATCTATCTTATAGTGCATTGCAATTCTATCTATCTGTCTGTCTGTCTGTCTGTCATATAGTGCCTTGTAGTTCTATCTATCTATTTGTCTTTTGTCTATCACATAGTGCCTTGCAACTCTATCTATCTATCTATCTATCTATCACATAGTGCCAAATTTACCTCTGGGAACAAATTATCTATCTATCTATCTATCTATCTATCTATCTATCTATCTATCTATCTATCTATCTGTCTGTCTGTCTGTCTGTCTGTCTGTCTGTCTTCTGTCTGTCATATAGTGCCTTGTAGTTCTATCTATCTATCTATAATATAGTGCCTTTCATATCTATCTATCTGTCTGTCTATCATATAGTGCCTTGCAGTTCTATCTATCTATCTATCTATCTATCTATCTATCTGCCTGTGTATATATGCAGTGTCTTAATGTGCCTTATGCATTTTATCTTCATACCTGTCTTATTATATCATATGCATACACAGCACATATTGTTTATATGACAATGTCATTTATTTGTTGATTTCATTATTTTATTTTTTATCTATTTGTTTTCTTACTTTTTCATTTTAGAGGATCGTAGATTAAAGGTTTCTGTAATATAATATCTGATTTGTTTGTGTCTTGAATGCCTGTGCAGAGTTCTAGTGTCTTGTGGTGTGATGACTGCTAATAATCAGAACTGAATTGGAAAAATTATAATTATACATTTTTATGTAATATTAATTAAAAATCTTGCCTTACAGCTCCAGGAGGCAGTCTTCAAATCCCGGGCCAAATAAGGTGTGGAAGTGAAGAATTCTGTGTCTCCTTTGATTTTGTTCCAGTTCCATGTCTTCAAAACACTGAGGGCAGATGAAATGGTGAGTCTAAATTGGCGCGGTTTCAGTTGCTGTGTGTGTGTTCAAGTGAATGTGACCTACTATTGCCTGATGCCACATCCAGGTATAGTCCCTGTCTTTTGACTGATTTGTCTGAATTAATTTTGTGCAGGGTGCTCTGATTTTTCTCCAATATTTTAAAAATACTGAGGATAGCTCTAATGAGGACTCCAAATTGAGACAGTTTTAGTGAGTGTTGGCTCAAGTGAGTGTGCCTGGCAGTTGACTAGTGCCATGCAGTATTAGCTCCTTCCTTGCAAGTGATGCTCCTGATAAGGTTCTGCTCCCCAAGAACCTGAAATGAAATAAAATGAAGACAATTAAAGATGGAAAGCAAATGGCCATGGTTTATGGAGAGCTGTTATCTCAAATCCTTCTGTTAGAAGTTTGCATGGTGTAGGAAATCAGTCTCACAAGAGACACAAAGAAAGATTTGGAGAATTATCCTCGTATAATGTCCGGCGATCTTGAGAAAATTTGTATTGCAAAAAGTGATCAAAACCCTAACAGTTGATAATACAGAGCGGTTGAAGGTGAGTATTTATAGAAGGGAGTAAATGATGGAAATTACATCATGACTGTGTGGCCGGAAGTGACGTCATTGTGAGGTGATCGAAAGTGACGTCAAACAGAAGTGATGTTGGTGGAAGTGACATCATCAGGTAGGGTTGTCATCAGGGAGCATCCGGAAGTGACGTTACCTTTGGGAGTCGGAGGCGGAAGTGATTCATTGTCATGTGAAATTTTGCATACAAGTTGATAAATATTTTGGATGTCTTTATTTGTAACTTAGACAAAGCAATGTAATATTGGCAGAGGCTAGGGATCTACACTGGCAATCGGAAGGCTGCCAGTTCGAATCCTGTAAATGTCAATAGGGACTCTGCTCTGTTGGGCCCTTGAGCAAGGCCCTTAACCTGCAATTGCTGAGTGCTTTGAGTAGCGAGAAAAGCCCTGTATAAATAAAAAGAATTATTATTATTATTATTATTATTATTATTAGTGTTACATTATAGATAATAACAGCAATGGTTTGATGGTTTATGAACACATTACCCCTTTAAGGAATTTGTAATTTTACGACAGGGTTGGGGGAAGTACCTCAAACAAGTTTGGTAAATTTTTCTCTGCATGACTGTCTCTCAAGCCCCACAGGAAAGGCAGGTTGCCTAACTGCCAAGCTTTACCTTAATATATGGTTTTGGTGGCAGCTGTGAAGGTGTTCTATCCCCCCATCAGTCTGAAGTATGGCTGTTTGGAACTGGCTTGTATCAAAAGTCTTTAAGTACCATGATGCCCTATTGGCTCTAGGGGTTGGACAGAAAACATACACATTTGCTTGCTTTACCCCACTCTCTCTCTCTCTCTCTTACCAAACTGATGAAAGACCATCTCACACCATAAACTGAAAAGGACAACACAATGAAGAGCATAGCTAGGCAGCCATATTGAGACAGGCATGTGGCCTGATCTGAAGAGAGCTGACCACAAACAAGGACTTAACTTGAGACATTTTAAGTAACTAACAAGTCTGTGTGCCGCCTGAAACTACACATCAGCATTTATCAGGTTGTGTGGTTGGCAATATTCAAATGTACTTTGCATATTGTTGTTATTTATGAATATTATCAATAATACATTATTTAAAGTGTAACTTAACTCCTGCTTGTCTTTTACTAAACCTAATTGCCTGAAGTTATAGATGTAGAAGGGAAGGTGGGGAGAAGTTATATGGTACAATACTTTATAAATGTGGTAAGTCAGGGAGATTTGAGGCATTCTGACAAAGGCTACATGTTAATAATACAAAAGGGGAAAGCAGAGTAATAGAGAACTCTACCAAGGCAAAACATGATGTAATGGAAGAGGAGCCATTTTGGGAATCCAGGACTGTCGGTGAGTGAATTAATTTATTGTTTTTCTTTGGTAATTCTGGTGGAAAAAGGAGAGAGGCATTAATACCCGATATTACCCCCTTGTCTTGTGATTGTTCACTCACCTCTGAGGTTGTTGGCTGCCTGCTAAGCGCACGTGTGTGGCAATGATCAATTTCTACTCCTATGCAAACACATGCTTGTTCTCTTTAGGGACTCATTGTGTGTGTGTTTGAGGATATTGTGACCGGGCAAACAGACCCAGGGAAGGCAGGTTGGCTCTAGACAGCCTCACAGAACTTTTAAAACAGTGCTCCAACAGCAGGAGCTCTGTCCTCAATGAAGGCATGGTCAAAATGCAACACCACCTTCCGTGAACCGCCCGTTTTTATGGCATCCAGGGAGGAAAAGGCTGTGCCAGCTCTGGGCACTGTGGGTGGCGCTAGGCATCCTCCTTGGTCGTCTTCTTGGAGCTACGGGGCAAAGAGAAGATAAAGTTAGCGGCAACGCCCCTCTCAACTCATAGTGATATCGTTTACATCATTAGAGCCTGAAGAGCACACATGTATGACAACTGTGTACATGAAGAAGCCCAGTTCGTGGATGTTTTCATCCTTTGATGGGACTTTCTGGCTCCAGATAACCCCCTAATAAAATAAAAAAAATGAATTTAGAAAACCGTGACAGGATGAGATGAAGATGTACGTGTAAACATCTAACATGTTTGTCAAACTGGAAACATGGACAGTGATAAACTGTATCTTAACTCAGTGGGCATGACAGGTGTAAGAGATTATTCCACTGGTCACACACTTTATGAAAAGCTGAATATAAACTAAACTGAATATTTGCAATTCAATACCTGATTATTCTAAATTTAAGATTATGATCTTAGTCCAATCTGGAAAAAATGCTCACAATCTACTGGATGAAAGGCAAAGCAAATTAGCAGAGGAATGTGAATATACTGATAACAGAATTAAGGCAAAGATGGATCATTTTTGGGGTCTGGTTAAGGCATTTTGTTGTTTTCTTCCAAGCGGTCACTGCACAGGGAGTCATTTTTTTTTCCCTTAATTGCTCATTACTGCCTGTATTGATTAGTGTTTCTGTGTGTTCTTGCTTTTTTAAGCTGACTTGCACAACAAACTCAAATTTCTAGAAGTCTCAGCATTCCTTCACTGCTGCTGCTAATCATTTAATACTACTGCGTAACCTTGGTTGCTTTTTCCCCGTGTTCTCCAGCAAACTAAAGTATCCTGGAATATTTAAACCTTGACATAGAATGGGATAGCGTGAAATGGGCATCATGAGGGTTGGGTTTTTTTGGGTTTTTTTTACAAGTATGGTTATGTTTTTTCCTTTGTTTCCTGTTGTTTTTATATTTTTGACTCAACACAGGAAGACACTTATTGGAATATCACTAGGATGGAGTTTAGACTGGCATTGTTACTATGCTGGGGTCACTAAAGCTCAAAAAAGAAGCTAAAAAAGCTTTTTAAAAGCTTAAAATGCTTGAAAAAAGTTTGATAAATTATGAGTCCTCTGAGATTGAACTCTCCTGTCACAGCTGAACACGACCAGGTACAGTGCTAGTGTTTGACGCTGGAGCATACCTACCTTCCTTTTGGCCAGAATTACATTTTCTTAAAATTTTTTTCTTGATTTTTAAAGTCTGTTCTGTTTCAGTACTACGTGGGTGGCGACGTGGGGGACAGCTAGTATATATACTCAGCAAAAAAAGAAACGTCCCTTTTTCAGGACTGTGTATTTCAACAATAATGTTTTAAAAATCCAAATAACTTTACAGATCTTCATTGTAAAGGGTTTAAACAATGTTTTCCATGCATGTTCAATTAACCATAATCAATTAATTAACATGCACCTGTGGAATGGTCGTTAAGACCTTAACAGCTTACAGAAAGTAGACATTTAAGGTCACAGTTCTAAAAACGCAGGACACTAAAGAGACTTGTCTACCGACTGTGAAAGATGCCCAGGGTCCCTGCTCATCTGCGTGAACGTGCATTAGGCATGCTGCAGGGAGGCATGAGGACTGGTGATGTGGCTAGGGCAATAAATTGCCATGTCCACACTGTGAGACGCCTAAGACAGCGCTACAGACAGGAGACAGGAAGGACAGCTGATCATCCTCGCAGTGGAAGACCACGTGTAACAACACCTGCACAGGATCGGTACATCCGAATATCACACCTGCGTGACAGGTACAGGATGGCCACAACAACTGCCCGAGTCACACCAGGAACACACAATCCCTCCATCAGTGCTCAGACTGTCCGCAATAGGCTGAGAGAGGCTGGACTGAGGGCTTGTAGGCCTGTTATAAGGCAGGTCCTTACCAGACATCACCAGCAACAACGCCGCCTAAGGGCACAAACCCACCTTCGCTGGACCAGACAGGAGTGGCAAAAAGTGCTCTTCACTGATGAGTCACGGTTTTGTCTCATCAGGGGTGATGGACGGATTCGTGTTTATCGTCGAAGGAATTGAGCACGTCTGGGACATGTTGGATCGCAGGGTGAGGGCTAGGGCCATTCCCCCCAGAAATGTCCAGGAACTTGCAGGTGCCTTGGTGGAAGAGTGGGGTAACATCTCACAGCAAGAACTGACAAATCTGGTCCAGTCCATGAGGAGGAGATGCACTGCAGTACTTCAAGCAGCTGGTGGCCACACCAGATACTGACTGGTACTTTTGAGATTGAGCCTCCTTTCATTCAGGGACACATTGTAAAACATTTTTAGTTTATGTCTTATGGTGTTGACTCTTTTAGTGTTCATACAAATATTTACACATTAAGTTTACTGAAAGGAAAAACAGTTGAAAGTCAGAGGATGTTTCTTTTTTTGCTGAGTATATATGCGTATAGGTATACTGTATGTGTATATGTCCCACTTCCAGCTGTTAAGGACATTTACACAAGGCACATCTTACATGGAGGGACCTGTTTCACCCATGATCCTTCTCATAACAGCTGCAAACAGTTCTCATTCCTTCCCTCATGAAGGCACTTATAGGTGTCCCCAGGCCCACCTATAGCTTCTTTCCAGGGACTGCTGAGAACATGCACTGATACAGAGCATTGCCGCTCCCACCACATGACAAACCAGCTCAGGATCCAAAGTTAGGACCACTCAGCACCACACTGGTTCAAATGGAATGGAACAGTAGGAGTTTTTTTTTACAGTGGCTGGAGTGCCAATCTTGCCACTCTCTGTAAGATGGAGGACCTGCTTGTAGGGCTGGATGCAGGTTTAACATCATATCCAGGATGGAGTAATTGCAGTTTTATGGCCCTGCTCAAAGGCCCAACAGAATTGAATCACGTCTGGCATTTACAGGATTGAAACAGGCGCAGGGACTGTGACATTATTAAATTCTCAACAACAGCTTTGTGCTCTGGAACTCTGCAAACAATCCAGGGGTCTCCAACTCCAGTCGTGGAGAGCTACTGTGGCTGCACGTTTTCATTCTTTTCTTCATTAGTGACCAGAGACCCCTGCCCTACGCTGTTTGCACATTTACAGTTTATCTTTGATACTTAACTAGCTGTGTAAGCTGTAAAAACCCTGGGGTCCTAGAAACTACTGTAATTGTCTGAAAAAAAGTACCACCATGTCAATAGGGCACACCATACAGAGATGAATAACCTATCTACTGATGCTTTCTAACCATAATTAAGACTAAAAGAAGCATTTGTTAAGGTCTTGTTACATAAGAGTAAGCGAGTAATAAATGCTTGTTTGCAGTGTCTAAACTAAAGTGTTACCAAAATAAAGAATGATAGACATAAACAACATAAATTATCCATCCAGCTGTATCCTAACTACAGGGTCACGGGAGCCAATCCCAGGGCACAAGGCAGGAAACAAATCCTGGGCAGGGTGCCAGCCCACCGCAGGGCACACACACCAAGCACAATTTAGAATCGCCAATGCACCTAACCTGCATGTCTTTGGACTGTGGGAGGAAACCCATGCAGACACGGGGAGAACATGCAAACTCCACGCAGGGAGGACCCGGGAAGCAAACCCAGGTCTCCTTACTGTGAGGCAGCAGCGCTACCACTGCGCCACCAACCTAGCAAATACTTTGGCTAAAAGCATTGAATTACCTGCTAGCAGTAGGCAGAAAAGACCCCCAGGGCTGTGTATTAGCACACTGTGGTAGAATAAGCCTGTGGCTAAAAGTGCACCAAAAGAGTGCCTTCTAGAGGAGATGGAGGGGATTTTTCATGATGGCATCCAATTCTGCCAACATCCTCTTTTCCACAGCAGCTTCCTGTGTGTCTAGGGTTCATCCTGAGAAGGAGCAGGCTTTCCAATTACTGGCATTCAGGCGTTGTGCTCATGTTGCTTCCCGAGGAGACTACAACACAGAACACCACACTGGCTCCTATGGACTGGCAGAATAGTTTCAGCAGTTTTCTCCACACATCAAAAGACCAGGGTGTCCTTAGCATGTCCACTCTGCTCTGGCCCTTCTTGTACAGCGCCACAGTGTTGTCAGACCAGGCCAGGTTGTTGTTTTTGTACTTTTAGCTCTGCACCACGTCCACTTCTTTAATTGAACCTGTGAATAAATGGTCCATTTTCATTATGTCCTCCTTGGCCTGACACATGAAGGACTGTAAAAATAAAACGTGCATGGAAATGTACAGTAGATGCCAGCTCTTCATTTCCCGTGTGAAATGTCTGTTTACCGGGCACATGAGGTGTACACTTTTGCACTGGGGTAGTGCTAAATGATCAACATCCATTGGGTGCCTTTCATGAAATATTCACCATATTCGAGAGTGGTGATCCCCACTGTGGACATGTGACGATGCGGGTTCTGCTCCAGGCTCCCGTCTCCAGTTTGGGAGATGTTGAACCCGACACCGTTGGTAATGTAACTGGATGAGCTGGACAGTGAAGACATCAGCAACGAAGCAAGGGGATGGTGCAAAATAACAATAAAAAAAACCAAAGTGTTCAAAAACAAGTGCAGTGTCTCAAACAGTCCTTAAATAAATAATCCATTAAAACAAGTGAACTGTGGAGGTTAAAATCCAACAAATAAATCCTTTAAAAATGAGGTTAAAATAATAATGGCTGGTAGAAGTCTTTACTTAAAAATCCGGGGCTTTCTTTTCCTTCTACTAGGTGGCTCCCTCACTTCCAGCTGCCTCCTTCTACCTTAACCTCCGTTCATTTTTTCTTTTTCTTTTCCTCCCCACACACACACACTCCTATTATATATAGCTGGGACGTGGGTCAGATGTGGGGAGTAGCAGCTCCCGGCATCAATTACGGATACGGATGACTCCTCACCTGTGCACTTAAGCGAGGACCGCCTGCATCATGAAGCGCCCAGGAACTGCTCCGGCCACACTACCAAGCCCTCCCTTTAAGCAACAAGTGTGGCGATTATCTATTTAAAAAAAACTGGCCTTTTCAATCTGAGCTGTGGACCCGCTACACCACAGGACCATCTTAACGAACATCCTAGACCAAATTACTTGAATGAAGTCAGCATCCAAGGCTCTCATTCTTTCACACTTCACTGGATTGTAGTAAAAGTTACGTTACTTCATGAAAACCCCCAGTGCTTTTCTACTACCGTATATACTCGTGTTTAAGTTCTCCCACGGATAAGTTGGGGCTTGATTTTACCGTATAATTTCGGCTATTTTATAATGTCGTCGTATAAGTCGAATGTGGAAAACTCACACTATTGGTCCAAGAGATTACAATATGCTAACGCCCACCTGCGAGAGTAACCACTGCCTTACTTTCTCTGTATTGTGCCTACATGACCACACGGTAATACCCAAACTTTTCCGAAGTGACGTTTGCACTGATTTGTGTTTTTTGTATCTCACACACTTATACACCTTTATCGTAAGAGCATCCCTTATCTACGATGAGCGTTCGATCAGAAGAAAATATGAAGCTGGTTTTAAATTAAAAGTCATTGAAGTGGCGAAAGAAATTGGTAACTGCACTGCTGCAACAAAAGTCGATGTGTCTGAGAAGCTAGTGCGAGATTGGAGGAGGCAAGAAGATGTAAAAAAAAAATAAATGTAAGTGCCATATTTTTGAACGGGCGTATAAGTCGGGGTCTGATTTAATGATCGATTTTTTGGGTTTCAAGACCCGACTTATACGTGAGTATATACGGTAATTTGAGCTTGGTTAATTTTTGAACTAACACACAACAAGAAAGGTGACTTTATGAATATGTTTAACAAAATAGAAAAACAAATACTTAAGATAGTAAGAAATACAATTGCATGCTCTTTCTTTTTTGGTAAGCATCTTATTTTAGACAGGGTGTCTCAGTGACCAAGGTGGAAGCCAGGTCTCTTTTCCTCTCTGCAGAATTTTCTTAAACCTGTTCCCATTTTCTTTTCACGTCCCAAAAATGTGCATGTTAGCTACAGGGTGGTCCAGATCTAATTATGCAGATCCAGATCGTCTGGAAGACTTTGATTTATGCGGGGACGATTCCAGTTCGGCCTGAAGACGATTCTTCATGTCGTCAGTTTGCACACTTCTTGATGGTCCGGGATTTTTCGGGTGATTTTCTATGTAATAAACGTAATAAGATATAGCGTAATAAAAATTGCATAATTAGATCTGGTCGATTTGTTCTTAACTCAATTTTACTTTTCGTAAAAATTGATTGATTTGTATGGAATGATTGCAATAAAATTAATAAAAAAAAAAAAAGATCTGGACCACCCTATATACTGGCCTTCCATCCACACTGCACTCTATGGGTTATATCTGCATCCAATCTTCATCTGGGCCTACCACTGATATTAGATATCTAATTTTATCCACTCTTTTCAATGGCTCTCGCTGTAGGCTAACTTCTAAATCATATATTGTGCCTTTTTATCTTCAATTTTCTATCTTCCAAAGTTCTTTTCCGTTTTCTCAACTTCCTCTTTTCAGCAGCTCATAACACAATGTCATTATCAAAAATCATGCACCAGGAGGATTAGCCTTTTATCCCATGATATATCATGGTTATTTTATATAACTTTAAATGAACAAAAAACAAACATTATTAATCTTAGTTTTACAGCAAAATTGATTATGAGGGTGCTGTTTTAGCAGCCAGCACTGTCTTTGGGAATTCGACCAGTAATACATCTGAGCAGGGATGCCTTTGTGGGGTTTATGTGTGACCCCTGTGCTTATATTAGATAGCTCCATGGGTTCGAGCTTCATTCCAATGATATATCATTTACTGACAATGCTAATGTGCAAAAAAAGGCTGTAGCTGCCAGGTCTGGCTTTGGCATCCCTAAAATACAAAATGGAGTGAGAAAATATGGAAACCTTTATAGGGGAAATAATTATAGAACATTTATCATATCTTCTGTTAAACAATAGATACATGGTAAGTAAAATGCAGCAGAATTATACAGACGAAATTGGTTTTATAATAAAAGATTATTCCCTTGGAGATTACAACACATTTCTCTAGAAATAGGCTGAGAACTTTGTTGGACATTGTGCCCTATTTAATTAGCATTTAATCTAGTTCAGATTACTAAAGAACGACCAAAGATAATTAAATGTGCTATATTTAAATAAGATAATTTTAGATTTTATATATTCGTATTTTCTAAGGAAAATTCGTCCCTGATTAATTCCAGTTTCTTAATATTCTCGCACAAAGCAACATTTGACAGAACTTTTCTTTACATTAATGTATCTATACCTTTAAGTGAATGATCCAAATGGGCGCCGTGTTATAGTACGCACACGAATATGCTTTGCCATGTTCATGATTTGGCCCAGCACTGGGAAATGGAGGTTTAACAGAGTTTGATACAGATCGATGAATTCACTTGGACAACATGCGCTTCCGTCCTGCAGTTGGCTGGCACCCTGCCCGGGATTTGTTTCCTGCCTTGCGCCCTGTGTTGGCCGGGATTGGCTCCAGCAGACCCTCGTGACTCTGCAGTTAGGATACAGCGGGTTGGATAATGGATGAATGGATGGCACATGCACTTCCAGAAGTGATCTTGTGGATTCCAGCAATGTCTCCTTGAGTTTACTCCATGTTCTCCAGTAATTGTGAATTTCCCCTTGGGATTAATAAAGTATCTATCTATCTATCTATCTATCTATCTATAATATAGTGCCTATCTATCTATCTATCTATCTATCTATCTATCTATCTATAATATAGTGCCTATCTATCTATCTATCTATAATATAGTGCCTATCTATCTATCTATCTATCTATCTATCTATCTATCTATCTATCTATCTATCTATCTATCTATCTATCTATCTAATTTTGCCCAAGTAAAATTGGGTTGGTTGGCGCTGTAAATCGGAGAGAGGGTGACTATTGTGTGTGCCAGTCATTGGGCTGGCTTTGTCTGAGTGCGAGTCCAGCAGGGGGAGATATAAAGCGCTGGGTTTGAGCGACTCCGCCAGGCACTTCTAATGTCTAAAACAGCATTCCGAGTCAGATTGGCTACTTTGCCTCGGGACAATCATATTGATCACAAGTTTGGTGTATTTTTCAATGATTAAAAAACAACCCCGCGCACTTAATTGTTCTTTTTTTAATACCTTTACACACCGTCCAGTATTCTTCCCGTCTTGCACCCAGTAACGAATGAGAAAATGAACATATAGCATTCTGTTTATGTGGGGCTTACACGTTCTCCCCTTTAGTTCGAATACTGCGATTTCTCTCCCGAAATGTAAATTTAAACTGGTCCCGTTATGCTTGATTGTGCCCTGTCATGGAGTGGCGCTCCGTACGAGGGATGGTTCTTGAATTTTGCCCAGGGCCGACGGTGTATTGGATGCGAAGGCCGCAGACCCTGCACTGATTGATAAGGGGTAAATGTTTATGTTATTAAGGTTTAATCAACGAGCCGGAATATTTTTGTGGCTTGATCAAGCTCCATGCAATTTTATTATACTCATCAAATCCATGATAGTATTGAAAAATGGTCGCTGCTGCTAGACATATTGGAGGAAAGTCAGTCTAAATTAAACAAACGCGACCGCAAACAGGATGGAAGCGCCCTTATGATTTACTGCACCTTGCGGCTCGGAGCTTCTGTAATTTCTACGACACGTTCCTCGGGAATAGCTGGCAAGGCTTGTGCCACAGCGACCTCTTCCGTCTACCAACGGAGTCATTGCGCGCGCACTCTGCTTTCGATTGGTCCGGCCTATCACGCGATCGTATCTAATCCGTTCATTCGGCACTCGACAGCATGGCAGCGCAGGGGGAGTTGCAAGTTTTGGAACCCTTTCCTTCGCAGCATCATCCACTGAACGTTCTCCTCTTGCAGTCACAGGCCAGACAAATCCTGGCATGCTCGGGCGATACGACGTGCGTAGTGCTGTCCGCTCGAAGTCGCCAGGCAGCGGACAGGCGGGCGTTGTTCCTGTGTGCTCATTTGAGCTCCGAGGAAGACTTGCCGGATAGCCAAGTGCAGCTCCACGGGGATACGCTTCTCAAGGTGTACACCAGCAGGCTCTTCTACAGACACTATGGGTTTCAGTCACGAGAGAGAGTGGAGGTGCGGTTGGTTCAGCCCCTCGCTCTCAGCAAGGTGGTCCTGGGAGCGCGCAGCAGGCAGTGTCTCAAGTGGGCGTCCTCCGAGAAGTTTGCCAACGGACTACTCATTTTGGCGTCGTGTCAAAAGCAGAGCCTCTTGGCCCGACAAGGAGATGTACTGGCTGTGCCTTACCATCCGCTCTTTGGTGAGGATGTCGCGCAGGTGCATCACCACCTTTTGGACCTGGTGGTTTTGGAGAGCGTACCAGTGCAGCAGGGAGTCATCACAGTCAAAACGAGTGTTGTGGTGGCTGACTTCAGGGAAGTCAGCGTGGGGGCGGCGAACCACGATGGCCAGCACCATGGCCAGAGACTACTGCAATCGCTCTACGTGTCGGACTTCGCCCACTATGTCAATAGTCTTGCCAGCGGTGGGTCGCTGCTGGACAGTAGGAGACACTTGACTTGGAGTTTCTCCAGTTTCCTTCAAGCGCTCGAGTGCAGGTTTGAGGTGCGGGTAGCAGATGTGGATTCCCTCTTGGTGCTGGGCAAAATTAAACCGAAGGACCAGCGGGAAACACCCAAAGATCCCGATGCTTGCTTGTTCGTTAGCAAAAGTTCGCTACTTAAACTGGGATTGTTTAATAACGAATGGGTGACAGTGTCGATGCTTTCGGAGAAAGTCAAGACGGCCAGTAAGAGCGAACGCCTGCGTGATCTCGAGAGGTCGGACGACAAAGGGGAGTGCGAGGAGGCCGGGAGGAGCCGAAGTGGACACCTGGCTTTGTTAGTCGTGGGAGAGTTCACGGACCTGCCCGATAGTGTCGGCCTCGTATCCCCCTCACTGTGGTTCAATCTTTCAAAGGGTGCCCCTGTGCCTAACGCCAACAAAGTGGTTAAAATCAAGGTAGGTTTTGAGATTTCTATATATGCCCTGCTTTTTCACATCAAGTAGCAATCTAGAGATCATAAGAACCATTGTGGTGTTGCTTAGAAGGTCTTTATGAAATAGTAAAATAATAATAGAAATTTCAATTTTTATTTGGTAGACTTGTTTTTGGTGTGGCCCATGTAGCTAGTCAAAAATACAGAGGCATGGATTCCTGCCGGGTAAGGGTAAACGGAACTAAACAACAGCAACATTTATTTATATAGTCCTCCCAGTACAAAGTATAAATCTTGGAGTTTTACAAATAGTAGTAAGTGGAAACAATAAAAAATGCTCAAATAAACAAATTATACTAAGGGTCAAATGGGCAAAGAGGAAGAAAATTCAGTGGAAAACACCTGTGTTGTATAGAGTTGTGCTTGAAAGTTTGTGAACCCTTTAGAGTTTTCTATATTTCTGCATAAATATGACCTAAAACATCATCAGATTTTCACTCAAGTCCTAAAAGTAGATAAAGAAAAAAACAATTAAACAAATGAGACAAAAATATTATACTTGGTCATTTATTTAGTAAGGAAAATGATCGAATATTACATATTTGTGAATGACAAAAGTATGTGAACCTTTGCTTTCAGTATCAATAACTGCAACTAAACGTTTCCTGTAACTTCTGATCATTCCTGCACACCGGCTTGGAGGAATTTGAGCCCATTCCTCCGTACAGAACAGCTTCAACTCTGGGATGTTGGTGGGTTTCCTCCCATTAACTGCTCGCTTCAGGTCCTTCAACATTTTGATTGGATTAAGGTCAGGGCTTTGACTTGGCCATTCCAAAACATTCACTTTATTCTTCTTTAACCATTCTTTGGTAGAACGACTTGTGTGCTTAGGGTCGTTGTCTTGCTGCATGACCCACCTTCTCTTGAGATTCAGTTCATGGACAGATGTCCTGACATTTTTCTTTAGAATTCTCCGATATAATTCAGAATTCATTGTTCCATCAATGAAGGCAAGCCGTCCTGGCCCAGATGCAGCAAAACAGGCCTAAACCATCATACTACCACCGTCGTGTTTCACAGATGGGATGAGGTTCTTATGCTGGAATGCAGTGTTTTCCTTTTTCCAAACATAACACTTTTCCTTTAAGCCAAAAAGTTCTATTTTGATCTCATCCGTCCACAAAATGTTCTTCCAATAGCCTTCTGGTTTGTCCACGTGATCTTTAGCAAAGTGCAGATGAGCATCAATGTTTTTTTTTGGAGAGCAGTGGCTTTCTCCTTGCAACCCTGCCATGCACACCATTGTTGTTCAGTGTTCTCCTCATGGTGGACTCATGAACATGAACATTAGCCAATGTGAGAGAGGCCTTCAGTTGCTTAGAAGTTACCCTGGGGTCCTTTGTGACCTCGCCGACTATTACACGTGTGCCTTGCTCTTTGAGTGATCTTTGTTGGTCGACCACTACTGGGGAGGGTAACAATGGTCTTGAATTTCCTCCATTTGTACACAATCTGTCTGACTGTGGATTGGTGGAGTCCAAACTCTTTAGAGATGGTTTTGTAACCTTTTCCAGCCTGATGAGCATCAACAACTCTTTTTGTGAGGTCCTCAGAAATCTCCTTTGCTCGTGCCATGATACACTTCGACAAACATGTGTTGTGAAGAGCAGACTTTGATAGATCCTGGTCTTTAAATAACACAGGGTGCCCACTAACACCTGATTGGCATCGCATTGATTGAAAACACCTGACTTGAATTTCACCTTGAAACCTACTGCTAATCCTAGAGGTTCACATACTTTTGTCACTCACAAATATGTAATATTCAATCATTTTCCACAATAAATAAATGACCAAGTATAATATTTTTGTCTCATTTGTTTAACTGGTTTCTCTTTATCTACTTTTAGGACTTGAGTGAAAATCTGATGATGTTTTAGGTCATATTTATGCAGAAATATAGAAAATTCTAAAGGGTTCACAAACTTTCAAGCACAACTGTAGGTGGGCCTGGGGACACCTATAAGTGCCTTCATGAGGGAAGGAATGAGAACTGTTTGTAGCTGTTGTGAGTAGGATCATGGGTGAAACAGATCCCTCAATGTAAGATGTGCCTTGTGTAAATGTCCTTAACAGCTGGAAGTGGGGTGCCAATGATATGTTCTGCAGTTTTAACAATTATCTGCAGGTTGTTATGGTCAGTGACTGTGCTGTTGCCAAACCACACAGTAAAACAACTGGTTGGGATGTTGTGCATTGGTAAAAATGGGCAAGCAGTTGAGAGGACAGACATTTTTCAAACTCCTTAGGAAACTAAGCTGTTCTTGAGCCTTCCTTATTAAGGTGGGAGTACTAGTTGTCCATGTTAGATCTTCTGCAATATAATTCGCAGTGAACTTAAAGCTGGACAGACAACTGTTCTACTTCATCTCTGGTGATGGAGAGGGAGGTGGGTGTCCATTTTTTGGACTTCCTGAAGTCCAAGATCAGTTCCTTTGTCTTTGAGATATTCAGAGTTAGAACATTATTTGTGCCCCACTCCTGTAGCTACTGAACATCTTCTCGGCAAGCCATCTCAGCTTTATTTAAAGTTTTTGCCCCGACAGTGGTGGTGTGCACCCATTTAAATGAGGTAGATTTGTGAATAGGGACACGATCGCTGGTGAAGAGTGACTACAGGAGATGGCTCAGCACATAGCCCTGTGGTGCAACTGTACTCGGAAAAAAGGGAGTGTTCAGTTGACTGAAGCTTATTATTATAAAAAAATGTTTAAAGTGACTAGAAATAGAAGCATTATAATATTGAAAGATATCCATGGAGCTTTTAAAAGACATGTCATTAGATACACTAAATGAAAATATGGACTGTTTTCAGTTGTTTTCAAGGCCAACTGTGAAAAGAAACCTATAATGATTTACAGTATTTGTAGCAGCTGCTGACTTTGCAGGTAGAACACCTCTGACATTTCTGGTCTTGTTTTAGTATAGCCAAGCTCTTAATGTCTGTCTGTCTGTCTATCTATCTATCTATCTATCTATCTATCTATCTATCTATCTATCTATCTATCTATCTATCTATCTATCTATCTATCTATCTATCTATCTATCTATCTATCTATCTATCTGTCTATCTGTCTGTCTATCATATAGTGCCTTGCAGTTCTATCTATCTATCTATCTATCTATGTGTATATATGTTTGTCTGCTAATTAAGGAAAAAGAAACAACTAAGGGACCTGAGTCAAATTAATTGAAAAGTAAAAAAAAAAAGAAGTTAATTAGTAGCCAAAAATGGTCACTAATGAAGAAGATGGTCAGAATGAAAACCTGCAGCCACTGTGGCCCTTCAGGACTGTGATTGAGGACCCCTGATTTATGTCAAGTAAAAGACTTAATATAATATGTTATAATTACATCCAACCTTTTTCAAACCCACTAAATTCGGTCATTTTAATTAGTATGTATAACTCTGATGGTTTGGTGAGGAATTTATTTCCATTTTTGTAAGTTTCAGAGAAAAAATGAGTATAAAAATGTCATTTTGCCATCTGTAGATTTAGCCTTTAATAGATCCTTGTGGAGTTGGATAACATAGCTGGAGATGAGGTGATGAGGGTTTTGGGAATTAATTCCTCTTTAGATTTTGGAGGGAAAGCTCACATGAAAAGACAGTTACCCCTTGTTGAATTGTAAAAAAAAAAAAATAGCAAAATTTGTGTATTAGTGGTCTGCCCAGACCAATTTTAAACAATAACTTATAGCAATAATATCTGCAGTATTGTCACATGTACAGTAAAATTTGTATTGTGACCCTTTGTTTGAGAATACTAGGATATCCAATAAACTGGTAGTGATCAATAAACCAGTTGATCTAGTGTACTGGATGAAATTCCTCTTGCAGTGTGGAGTTTAGGAAGTTTACAAACAGTTGTAAACCTGCAGCCACTGCGGTCCTCCAGGACTGAAGTTTGACACCCGTGATCTACAGAGTGACCTTTGATGTTTTTGTGAGAGAGCTCACAGCTACGTGCATTTTAGAGGGTACCTGCTCATTGGCAGAGATATCATGGTCATGTGCTCTTCCCCCATGCAAAGGGATGCTCTCCCATCATAGCTGAACACGATCAGATACAGTGGTGACATTTGATGTTGGATCACACCTACCTTCCACTTGGCCAGAGATACCTTGCCAACTTTTTACATTTTTGGCAAAGAGATCACAAAATTCTCACCCCTGATAGCAAAACCAAAAATATTGTATATCAAAAGGTTCTTGGATATGAAAGCTATCAATATAAATTATTCTCAATGCAACTTATTCATTTTATTGTTATTTTTATATTGATTTTTAAAGTTTCTCCTGTTTCAATACTATGCAGGTGGAGCCATGTTGGACAGCTAGTGCGTCATAAAGAGGGCATTTCTGAAAGGAATTTATGACCAAAGCTTGCAACTATATTAAGTAAATAGACTACCAGCTGCAAGTTGAGGTCAGGGTGCACACTTATTATTGTTTTATAGTGTGTGTTCGAGAGTCCAGTCCATTGCATAGTATCAGCACAAGAGCAAGAAATGCAGCAGCTTGTCTGAGAGTCAGTGTTGGTAACAAGTGCTCCCAACAGCAATAGTGCCTTTGCCTATTTACTTTTTGGGGCAGTGGACCGAGAGCATCACACCTTTTTTTGAACCCCACTTGGGTCATGCTTTACAGCTCAAACTTTCAAAGATGGTTGTAAGAGTTGGTTTCCTTTGAAGGAGGAAAGTGAGAGACATACAGTACAGCTGACAAACTAAAAAAAGATCATCGTTTGAAGGTTTAGCGCTGTAGAGGACGCTGTAATGCTTAGTTATGCACAACTGACAAATGACTTAATGATCAAGTTCCTCTCCTTTGGAACCATATGCTTTTTTGCAAAGAGGTTCTAAGAGTGATCAATAAACCAGTTGATCTAGTGTACTGGATGAAATTCCTCTTGCAGTGTGGAGTTTAGGAAGAGAAAAAAAAAAAACGCTTGTAAACACATTTAAATGGGCAGGCAGGCAGTGTAGTGGTTGTAGGTTTGGACTTCAGACCCTGAGGTTGTGGGTTCAGATTCTTCTACTGACACTGTGTGACAATGAGCAAGTGCGCCATCCTCCAACTGGAAAAAAAAAAAACCAAAAAGAAATGTAACAAATTGTATCTCAACCAAATAATCAGCATCAACCGAATAATAAGCAATAAATGTAAAATGTGTTCTTACACAAAACATGCAAAAGAAAATGGGAAATGTGATTTATATTGGAATATTAGACTCTCAAACGTAATGTATTTCTGTATGAACTTGTTTGAGCCTATTCCCTTTAAGACTATTACCCAGAGTGATGAGGGGCTCATCCTGATTGGTCAGTTGATGCTGACTCTGGATTAATTAGGGAGGAAGAACGGAGAAGAAGAAAAAAAACACATTTCCAGTGTTTGCTCAGTGATGGCAGAAAGACAGTCAGAAAGCTGAATATCTGCTGTTCAATCCATCTAATGTAGCAAAATGTTAACAAGTGTTTCAGTGCACGAGAGGTGCTTAGTATGCACAGAAAATCACTACTACATTTGTTATTTGTTAAAAAAAATATATTTCAGTCTGAAAAATATGTATAAATCATTATACTGGTATCAACTAAAACGGGCCAATTTTGTAATTAAGTAATGATATGGATTTTTGCCACATGGCCTCCATCTACACTAAACTGATTATTTATTCATTGTTTGTTGTTTGTTTAAGTTTTGTAACTTTTGCCACAGACTTGATTTTTGCCTTTTTTCTCTCCAGAGGTGTTATGAACACCATTTGCATACAGCAAAACAGGAAAAGGAAAGTAGATCGTGTACTTCTGCTCCATCCATGGCAAAAGAACTATATGTTGAAATTATTACATCACCAACTTACAGCACTACTGCAATTTTTGATAATATTCTTTATGAATATTTCCGTACGCCAAGGTAAGAGATGTAAATGATGGAAGTGGTCTATAGATAATTCCTTAACTATTAACACCCTTCCACACTGGCAAACTTAATAAAACAAGATAAATTAAAAACGTGGTTACAAAGTTGTGAAAGGAATCAGTGCTGTCCTGAGAAAATGCTAAAAAAAAAAAAAAAAATCAGTTGTTTTTCTTCAGGTTTACACATTGGCCTTAACATGCAGAGAAAAAGACACATGCCACTTATTATAAGTGCTAAAGAAAACTCGCTTTGAGTATGAAACTTGTGATGTCTTGGTCAAAACAGTTTTAGCTATGGAATTCATACTGATGATGATCTGTCATTCTTGTAACAGTACGTAGTGTAAAATTTAGGGATGTTTGGTGTGTAGCTGTAAAAGTAGTTACCTTTCCATTTTATGTAAGTATGCTTAAACAAGAATTATGTTTATAGAGATGTTTGCTGTATCCATTACAAAATGTGTACAGGTATTAATCTACTGTATATATATATATATATATATATAAGTCAATGTGTGTATATACTGTATTTTCATTACGCCATAACTTAAGTTTATTACATAGAAAATCACCGGAAAAATCCCAGATCATCGAGAAGTGTGCGAACTGATGACGCGAAGAACCGTCTTTGCACCAAACTGGAATCTTTCCCGCATAAATCAAAGTCTATGTTCCAGCATCACTTCCAACCGGCTGGAGCGATTTTCATGAAACTTGGTACACATGTTTCTCAATGGTCGACTAAAAATGCTATAGGGTGAAATCAACCCTAACCCACCCCTTTCTGGGTAGGGTGGGTGGTGATCTGGCGCTCATGTATGCATGTTATCATCCAGTTGACACTCTGAACGACCACCAGAGGTCATAATGGAGGTGACTGTCAGCATTCTTTGTGTTTGACCACCACCGCACCCTGTTGCTTTTGAAATTAAATAGAGTTCTACGCGTGCAAGTGCATGTGTCTGTCTGGCCCGGAAGTGAGATGTAGAGTCAGGGTGAGGGCTCCAGCTCCGAGGATACGCAAGCGAGGCCAGCACACCGGCAAAAGGAAACCTACTAAGTAAGACAGTCGCTTAGCTGCTAATGCACAAATGATGCGAGCACGTCAGCAACACGAATCCTCATAGCAGAGAGATGCCCAGAGTAGTTCTGACGATTTCAATACTTTCTAGTATCCCGTGCTTTTAACAGCGCGGGCTTCCACAGTTAGTATATAGTAGGCGACTGCCAGCATTCTTTATGTTTAAGCAGCACAGCACCCCTGTTGCTTTTCAAATTAAAAAGAGTTGGCCAGCTCCGAGCCTCAACTGGATGATAACATACAACAACATCAACATTTATTTATATAGCACATTTTCATACAAAATGTAGCTCAAAGTGCTTTACATAATAAAGAATAGAAAAATAAAAGACACAGTAAGAAAATAAAATAAGTCAACATTAATTAACATAGAATAAGAGTAAAGTCCAATGGCCGGGGGGACAGAAAAAACAAAAAAACTCCAGACGGCTGGAGAAAAAATAAAATCTGTAGGGATTCCAGACCATGAGACTGCCCAGTCCCCTCTGGGCATTCTACCTAACATAAATGAAACAGTCCTCTTTGGATTTAGGGTTCTCATGGAAGGACTTGATGATGATGGTCACGTAAACTTCTGGCTTTTAATCCATCCATCATTGTTGGAGCATCATGATGCTTTGAGTAGGTGGAGGTGGTGCAGACCACCACCACAAAGAAACCGGAAAAAGAAACAGAAGAGAGAGTAGGGGTCAGTACGGATTTTAGAGCCACCATGAATAGTTATTATGATGATTTGAACATACAGGGTATCAGGATTAAGTTAAAGTGAAGTTATAAAAAGGCCATGTTAAAGTAATGTGTTTTCAGCAGTGTTTTAAAGTGCTCCACTGTATCAGCCTGGCGAATTCCTATTGGCAGGCTATTCCAGATTTTAGGTGCATAACAGCAGAAGGCCGCCTCACCACTTCTTTTAAGTTTAGCTTTTGGAATTCTAAGGAGACACTCATTTGAGGATCTGAGGTTACGATTTGGAATATAAGGTGTCAGACATTCCGATATATAAGATGTGGCGAGATTATTTAAGGCTTTATAAACCATAAGCAGAATTTTAAAGTCAATCCTGAATGAAACAAGTAACCAGTGTAGTGACATTAAAACTGGAGAGATGTGTTCGGATTTTCTTTTCCTAGTTAGGATTCTAGCAGCTGCATTCTGCACTCGTTGCAAACGATTGATGTCTTTTTTGGGTAGTCCTGAGTGGAGTGCGTTACAGTAATCTAGTCGACTGAAAACAAAAGCGTGAATTAATTTCTCAGCATCTTTCAGTGATATAAGAGGTCTAACTTTACTTATGTTTCTTAAGTGAAAAAATGCTGTCCTAGTGGTCTGATGAATATGCGATTTAAAATTCAGATTACAGTCAACAGTTACCCCTAAGCTTTTTACCTCCGTCTTGACTTTTAATCCTAATGTATCCAGTTTATTTCTAATAGCCTCATTGTATCCATTTTTGCCAATCTCTAAGATTTCAGTTTTCTCCTTATTTAACTTGAGAAAATGACTATTCATCCATTCTGAGATACAATGTAACAATCTCAGAATACATACAAGACCGCAAGACAAACACATTAGTGAGTCTTTATAGTTTGTTAATTTATTTTTATTTTTAAAGTTATGTTTTTTTTAATTATGTTTTTCTCAAACAATTAAAAAAAAAAAAAAAACTTTATTTTCTTCCCGGGCAACGCTGGGTATTTCAGCTAGTAGAGTAATATGTTGAGCTTTCAGTCATCATATTTGCAGTTTTTTCAGATTGTTTCCTCTTAAAGGTGTAAAGGAAAAGGTATGCCTGTGGGATGCAAGGGGAATATATAACTTACCACTTAGTCCTTAACAAGATGTGAGATGTGTATGTAGTGTACCTTTAATTTAAAAGTGACCTGACAGATCTGTTGCATGGTGTCAGAAATCCAATGGCATGAAAAAATAAACTTATGCTGCTGCTCATTATTTGCTGGCAATGACAGGAACAGCTAAATAGTGTGTAATGTTACCTGAAAGGAATACCCCAAAAAAAATTTTTTTTTTTTTTAAATCTGTTACCTATTGCATTTTTTTGTAGTGACAGCCAAGACACATTTTTAATACCATTTGTCCATGGAGAAAGGCGATGATTAGGTATCTTTATTTGAATTGAAGATCCATCTCTCCTCCTTGTTAATTGGTCAAGAATTCTGTCATCAATTGAAACACAGATTATTGTGGGAATGTGCCTTTCCTGTTTCTTTTATGATGTGTTTTCTATAAATAAGTGTTAATAGTATTTTAGCAAAATACTGCACATTCTGAGAATAGAAATAGATAACAGACATATTAATTATGTAACACAAGTTATGTGAGATTTTGTTTTCGTTATCTGTGAATATTTTTCACACTGTTTGTGTTGTCCAGAGTTCTTCACAGTTTGGTCATACTCAGTTTGAGTCTTCGTTATGTTCTTTTCTCCATTAAACCTTAGATTAATTTTTTTTCTTGGCAATCTCTACAAATCACACAGGGTAAGTAACAAGTTAAAAAAAAAAAAAAATCATTTTTGGGTGGAGTATTCCTTTAAGTGCTATACTTGAAAAGCACTTTGTGAAGATTACTTTGAAAAGCACTACTTTTAAAATTAACATTAAGTAGCTGAATAATAGACCACTAAAAGTCAGTAAATAATTACAAATTGATGTGTCTGCCTTATAATAAATAGTGTTAAAATTTTAGGCTGGTCCAGCAGGGAGATGTTTTACGGGTGAACACTGAAGGACAAGCAGAATACCTGGAAGGCCTAACAACTGGTTTTATGAGGTAAGGTAAGCTGCCTGTTCAAATTAAACAACTAAGAGTTCTAAATCCTAAAATGCAAATTGTCTAAATTAGGTAAAAATAAAATGCATGTTTAATTAGTAATTGATTATTAATTAAAAAGTGGCTCTACAGCCTAATTTCCAGGGAACATGGGTTCTAATCTCGACTCCTGCCTGTGCATATTAAAAATATTTTTTAGTATAAATAAACATATTAATTCAGTTTCAGTAATAGTCTTTATATGGTACTTAAATGATTTGGTTTATTAATTAATAATTGGACTGACTATAGTTATATATTTAATCTGAACTCTTTTTTATATTAGGAGCCACCTTGACCGCTTCATTATAATATTAAAATGATGTAATTCTTTGCCTCCTTTATAACAGAACTGTAGAGTTTCACAATTAACTGTTATGTTTCAGTAAGGTTTAATCCCCTGGCTGAGTTTCAGATGCCATTTCCGTGCATATGTTTTCTTCATTTATGTGTGCTCTTTTGATTATTTAGTTTTTTTTGGTTTTGTGGGTTCTCTCCCAAGGGGTGAGGCCACCAGCCCATCACTCCAAGGGACTGCATTTAGCCCTCTAAAGATGAGGGCAACCCACAGTCCCTTGCAGTTCATTCAGACGCACTGGGGAGTTGGTGAATGTATCTGTGCAATTTTGCTCTTTTGTGACTCATTCAATTTTTAACCTTTTTGCTCTGTTCTTGACCACTCTTTCGTATGTGGGACTTTCTTCGCCTTGGATTGATTAGATTTGATGAACGCTTTTTTGTATTTTGTGCTCCACAGAGCTTGCATTTTGTTCAGAACTTTATTGTGAAAAGTAAATGTTTTTTTATTTTGTTAATGTCCTATATTTACCCTTATTACTAGCAGGGGTTTAATGGTAATATCCCCTTTTAGTGGTCATTTTTGGATGTTTTTTTGGACTTTGCAACTCTGGTGTTCATCAGTAAATATACCAATTTTAGAATACTACTTCTTCTTCTTTCGGCTGCTCCCGTTTGGGGTCGCCACAGCGAATCATCCATAATTGTTGTTCGTATATTGATTTGGCAAAATTTTACTCGGATGCCATTCCTGACGTAACCCTCCCCATTTATCCGGGCTTGGGACCGGCACGAAGAAACACACTGGTTTGTGCATACCCTGTGGCTGGGTTTAACCAAATTTAGAGTACTACTTACTTTGAAATTTGATTACTGGTATTTTGAAACAAAGCCCTGCCCTTTATAATTTGGCTTGACATTTTTCTGTTTTTCACATTCAACTTAGCCCCGTGACTTGGTTCTTTCTCCTGATTCTCACTCTGTAATTATTTGCTCTGACTGCCATTTTTACAGTTAGTATTGACTGTACAAAAGGATAATGAAGGCAACAAATGGCTTGTGTGGTAACAACTGTTCTCAGGAACATGTTTGTGGTGTACAGGGTGCTGCCTTGGCCTGCTTTTCTTTCTTGAGCTTTACCTCATAGAGCACCTTCGAGCCGCCCTAATTCACAACATCCAGAAACTTGGCCCTCTGCCTGCTAATGGATAGTAACTCAATCAGACCCTTCTACAAGAATGGGATAAATTTCCATGGCTGCAAATGCAAAAGGCTCATTGGCTGTGCGCACCAGAGGTGTCGAGCAGTGGTGGCTGCAGGAGGTGGTCACAAGAGATACTGAAGGACTGCAAGAGGCCTGTTGTTAATGCTCACAGTTGCTATTGTTTTCCTGTTTTGTTCCTATTATTCTCATTTCTTTATATTTGTTTCAACAATGGATGTTGAAGTTTTAGTACAGCAACTGGTGTTGAATTTCTTTTTTCCATTAATGTATGTTGTGCTCTGCTTGAGCTTTGTATATTTACATTTAAAAAGAGTCTTGTCTTACAGCTCATGTAGAACATGCTGCAATATGCTTAGGAAAAAGTATATTTTATATGCATATGTAAATGCAAGGCAAACCTAAGTGCAAACATGTAAAAAAATACATATACTGCACATCTTTCTAACCATTTAAAAGCATAAAGCACAGTGATATACTAATTGATACTGCAGTATATTTGCTGTACAGTACGTAGCATATCTTGTGTGTGTCCAGTCTGAAATGTTAAAAACTATGAAGGTGTCTCCAGATCCACTTTAGCAGGTACTCTGCTGCACAGTCCTGTTGTCAGACTTGCAGTGACTTTCAAGGTCTGCTTTGGAATGGATTTGCAGCATTAGGACTGGGCAGTGTGTCAGGTTATCTTGCATATGCATATGTATCTGTGGATTTGATCCATATGTATGTATATAATATATTCAGTAAAATACAACTTTGTAAAATTATGTAGTTAATTAATTTTGGCCTTTTGATTCATAGGTGGCCTGTGTTATATTTTAAGGTGAAGAAAGTACATGGCCATAATGAAGATGCAAGACCAAATTCATGGGGCTATTTGGCAGACACAACACGTACCTCCTTGTATTTGGTAAGATGTGTTCGGATCATTATAAAGATGTTAAACCTGTTACAGTTTGCATATATTGAGTATTTATTCTTCTGTGTACAATTTTCTTTTAGAGTTTTCATAAATAGCTATATCAACTGTACCCCCAAGTAGCAAAAAATGACAACTGCAGTTAATTTCAGTAGACATAAATGCACTTAAAAAAAATCGGGACTGGTCTCCCCTCGACTTTCTTGTATACTCGGATATGGGGATGGATATTTGAGGACTAAACCACAAGACAATGATTATATTTTTATATTATGTACATTAAATGATCACCAACAATAAATCAAATCAAATTAATAATATATTGAACAATTATTTTAAGCATAAAGTTGAATAAATCAGACTCTGCAGCTGCATGAATAAAAGGTTAAGAACCACTTCTGGTTAACGGAAATAGCCCAAACGTTGATAGAAATCTATGTTTTATACCTAATACTTGTTTGCAAAATTTGGTTGACCTAAGTGAGAATGTACTCAAGTTATCATGTTTACACACTCACAGGCAGACAGACATAATTCCAAAAATGAGGTGTAAAACATCGAGATTCATCAAAATCTCGAAATGGAATTTTTGGAGGATTCCAATACTTACCCTGTACATCATATGCAAGAAATTCAGGAAGGTCTAAAACGCCGAGATTCATCAAAATCTCAAAATTGAATCTTCGGAGGATCACAGTACTTTCCCTATTCTTCATATACGAGAAAGTAAAATGAAAAAAGTTCAGTATGCATCAGTGAAGAGGTAGGGATCGGCATATGAGGGGGCTTCGTTCTTAAACATCTAAACATTTTGTGTCAAGAAATGGAAGTAAATGTGACCAATACCCATCAAACCACTAAAGACAATGCATTATCAAAAACGTTATGTGCATCCAATTAAAAAACAAAATCAAATTGATTGCCAGGTAACCATTTACTTAAAACGGTCTATAGTGAGAACACATTAGATATTTATAAAAATGCTGTGACCAAAATATTGCAAAGTACTCCTTACAGCACTGTGAATGAACTTGGAATGCTCCAAATTGATGTAACCAGTCTAATTTTTCATTCATGAGGAAAATCATCATCTGAATTTGTCATCAAGTCTTCATACAGTCACTGGGGATGATTCATTTTATTTAGATATTAATGACATTGTAAAGAGTCAGTACTTACAAGATCTGTTAACTAGCATTATTCTCCTAATATTATTTCTAATGTTTTTTTATATAGTTTATAAGAGATACTTGTTTAGACATTTCTGCTGAGCCAGAATCTGGATTTAAGAAATTGCATAATTCACCCTGCTGTGCATAAGTAGGTTTGGAAGATGGCTGGATTGATGGATGGGTAGGAGGGTGGATGGATTCTTTTTCCATTTGAATCTCTCATCGTGTAGCTATTTTTCTTTCCTGTCATTATGTCAATTTTAAAACATTACGTTAAGCATAAAAGGATATTTTTTCCTAATTAAATGTTATGGCATTTAAAAAAAAACACTATAAGAACAAAGACTGTAATACACTTAAAAAGTGAAAGAACGGGAGCTGCACATTGTAAATCTTACTTGAGATAACTGTTTTCTGTCTGTGACATCTTACACGTTTTGCACAAGAAACACATCACCAAACATACACACATGCACAGGAGCCCTCTTTTATTTAGAAGATTTTTCATTCAAGGTTGTGGCCAAAAACTCCTCACTTATAATTTGAGCAACATGGATTTTAGGGGATCTATTTCTCGAGAGCTGCTTAAGTTTGAGAAAGTTTTTTAGTTAAAAAATATTCCTGTTCCTCATGCATTCATTTATTTTCCACTGCTTATCCAAAACCGGGTTGCTTAGCAGTGAGGTCCATACGTCCCTTTCCTCACCCATATTTGCCAACTAAAACTGTGGGTTCCCAAGGCATTTCCAGGCCATCTCACAGCAAGCCTTGTGTTTTCTTCTGGGTTTCCTCCCAGCTGGTCATGCCTGTAAAACCTCCACAGAGAGGCATCCAGGTGGCATCCATAGCGGATGCCCGAACCATCTCTGTTGGCTCCTCTCAAAACGGATGGTCAGCAGCTCTACTGTGAGTCTCCCCCAGATGTCTGTGCTTTTCACCCTCATCTTTAAGGGAGAGCCCAACCGCCCTACAGAGAAAGCTCATTTCAGCCACTTGTTCCTGCAGTCTCATTCTTTCGGTCATTACCCAAAGCTCATGACCATAGTTGAGGGTAAGGATGTACAGTAGATTGAATGGTTAATTTGAGAGCTTCTCCTTCTGACTCAGCTTCTTCTTCATCACTACGGATTGGTATAGCAAACACATAACTGTGTCTGTCGATCTCACCATCCCCTTTCCTCTCACTCATGAACAAGAACCTGAGGTACTTAAACTCCTCCACTTGAGGCAGTAACTCACCTCCCACTCAGAGAGAAGAAGCCAACAAGACCATGTCATCTGCAAAAAGAAGTGACATAGTTCTAAGGCCAATGAAGTGGACCTCTTCCCCTCCCCTCCCCGGCTCTGCCTTGTCCGTGATACCCTGTCCGTGAAAGTCTAAACAGTAAAGGAGACAAAGTGCCGACCTGGCAGGGTCCCAAACCGTCTGAGAATAGTGCTGATGTTTTTCTGAGTATGCGGGCACGGCTTTCACTGTGATTATATAGGAACCGAATAGGGACTAATTATCCCTTGTTAAATGCCCCAGAACCCCATACTCTTCCAGCACCCTCCTATTTTTTCATGTGAGAGAATAATATTAACAGCAATTTTAAAGCCTTGCCCATGTAAATTTTATTATTTTAAATTCTGGGTTACTTTTAGTCTGCTCAATGAGGTCTCTACTTCTTCCATTGCATTAAGCACTTGATTCTAATGCTGTGACTTTCAGTGTTAAGGTCTCAGATCTTTCATCTAATTAACTAAGAACCCCCCATAACCATCTTAAGATGGTCTTGCCCTTAAACCGGCTAGTCTGTTTTCCAGCTTCCCTTACAATTTAATTTTGTAATTAAGTAGTTTGACATTTGTAAAGAGAACTGTGACACTTACCCAAAAGATATAAGCAAAAGCTGAAAGAAATCACTTGTTTGTGGCTTATATTTACAACCTGGAGCGAGTGACAAGAAACACTCAAGAGTGATTTATCAAGAGAGTTCGCACCGTGCAGGTTGTGGCTGAGGCGTGAAGATGATTAGATAGATAGATAGATAGCATGGTTGACTCTCTACCAAGAAATCTGAGTAGTTGATTTCTCTCCATTACACTTAACATTCTCTTTGAAACATGTTTATTTTTAATCAAGCATTTCCCTCACTCATCTTGTCATGGCCCCAAGCCACTCTGAATGGCAAATTGTTGTTCTTTGTGCCAAATGAGGAAAACTAGGAATATTTCATACAAAGAAACTTTCCAGTGCTACTACAATAGTCATGAAGTGAATGCAACAAGTTTGAAGCTGAAGTCTGGAAATTATTTTTTTACCTTTCCATTTCCTCACCTGGGCAAAGTCTGGTATCCCAGCTAATATTATGAGATAAGCTTATGAATTTGGGATTCTGTTTTTCTTATTACTTGTTTTTAATAGATATTTTTATATTCACATTTATATTTATTATTCTACAGATTGGCACTGCAAGCAGCTATGTTCCATGTTCTTTCATGGGAAATGAACCAACATTCTGGAATAATCTATCACCTCCTGGACTTGTGCACTCCATTGAGCAGCTGATCTCAACTATACAGCCTTACACAGTTGAAGGGTTAGTGATGAGTTCATTTTTACTTTTTTTTGTTCTCATTGCTCAAGAAATTAAAAAGCTAAACCAGAGAACCAACTGCAATAAGGTAACACTGCTACTCATAAGCTGTTGCATTTTTAATGAGTCGTTATTTTTCAATTTTTAGTATACAAAATTCTTTTTGATAAAGATCCCACATGACTAAAATGCTTGAATAAACACTGACTAAAACATCCACCCCTCAATTATTTCTGAACCTTCTTAATCCAGTTGAGAGCCTATCCAGGCATTATTGGGTACGAGACAAGACCTAACCCTGGATGAGCCACCACTCTTGCAGGAATTCATGGCTCAAGTCTTTACATTAATTCACAGTAGGGGTTTTCACAAGCTTATAGTAAAAATCCTAATCTACCCTTCATAACTCGGTGAGAAACACCATCTTGTATTACTCTTTGTCAAACTAAAAAAAATATCTACATTTTCTTTGCAGGAGATGATGTAAAAGGTTTTTCAGTATTTGTTAATCTTTTTTAATATAAGCATGCTGGGCCTCTGCCTCGGTTTAGTTCTTTTTTTTTTTTTTGATGCTTTAATATGTGTGCAACTAATTTACAACAGACATTTTTCACATTTAGCTCTTTGAAATGAGTTGGAGTGGGGCTTTAAATGCTAATTATAATAATATTCTTTCGGCTGCTACTATTAGGGGTTGCCACAGCGGAACATCTTTTTCCATAAAATGCTAATTATAATAATAATAATTCTTTACATTTATATTGAGCTTTTCTCTTTTTACTTCACATTTTATATTGCGCTTTTCTCAAAGTACCTTTCATAGTAAGTGGGGGACCACTCCAACCACCACTAATGTGAATGTGTAGCATCCAACTGGATGATGCGGTGGCAGCCATTATTGTGCCAGTACACTTTCCACATATGAGGTATTAAATGGTAAAGGGTGCGAAAGATAGTTAGTCAGTTAGAGACAGGGGATGATTAGGGGACCAGAATGACTAGGCAGTGAAGGGCAGTTTAGCCTGGACATCGAGATACACCCTGTTCCCAGGGATATTTTTTGACCACAGAAAGTCAGGACCTCGTGTTTTGCATCTCATGTGAAGCATGGCACCATTTTTACAGTACAGTGCCCCCATCACTACACTGGGGCATTGGGATCCAAATGCAGACTACAGGGTATGCACCCCCTGCTGGCCTCGCGAACACCTTTTCTAGCAGCAACACAAACTTTTCCTAGATGGTTTCCCATCCAAGTACTGGCTGGGCCTGAACATGTTTAGCTTCAGGTGGATTACTTCTTCTGAAGTGCATATGGTCTGACTTCTGATTTAAACATCTTAACTATCATTATCTAAAGTTATACTGATTGGATTTTTATTTGGGTTGTGAGTTATTTGTGGCAATGTGACCTTTAAGTGAAACACAATTTAGGCATTTGGTCATTGTCAATTTAGAGTTGGCATGTTTTCCCAGTGTCCCCATGAGGTACTCTTGTTTTCATCCTGCATCTCAAAGGATGTGTGTTAGGTCAACTGGCAACTCTAAACAGGCCACCTATGAGTGTGTGTGTGAGTGAGCCTTCTAAAGAATTGGCAATCTAGCCAGGACTGGTTCATTCCTTGCACCCAGTGCTGCCAGGGTAGGATCTGATTGCTGAGCTAGATTAGGTGTTTTTTTTTTGTAATGTTATATTGTTTACATTTGTACACTGAATTCAGAAAGAATTCAGACCCGTCTGCTTTCTGTACACTTTATTGTGTTAATTTGAAATTGATGAATTTGGCATATCTATCCATCAGTCTGCACTCAGTAATCCATAATGACAAATGTAATTTCATAAAGTTAGCAGATTTATTAAAAATCAAATGGTGGTGGCAACATGCTGAGCTGAGCAAGACAGGATCACTTTGCCTTCAGCCACTTCCTCCAAATCTTCCCGGGACATTCCCAGGTGTGGTCATGTCAGACAAGATGTTGCCCAGAGGGGGCTGTGGTGGTCTCATGGTCTGGAACCCCTGCAGACTTTATTTTTTCTCCAGCCATCTGGAGTTTTTTTTTTTCTGTCCTCCTTGGCCACCGGACCTTACTTTTATTCTATGTTAATGAGTTTTGTCTTATTTTAATTTTTACTTTGTCATTTTTTCTTTTTCTTCATCATGTAAAACACTTTGAGCTACATTTTATGTATGAAAATGTGATATACAAATAAATGTTGTTGTTATAATATGCTCACGTGATTCCTGGGTCTTGTCCAAGAGTGCTATGCTGTGCTATACCTACATTGTCAAACCAACTCAACTGCTATTGTTTCACTCTGAGCTTCTTTCCAGAGTGATTCCAGCAAACCCCATGTAGGAATGTCATGTCAGTCAATTGTACTACAAATAACCAGAACTCTTGAACAAAACAAGGACAGGGATGTATATACAAGGACTTGGATCTCTTTCACTACATGGCTTGGTACATTTTGCCAATCCACTGCTTCTTTAGTCAATGTCACCATAATTTCTTCTCTCACTAGTGAACAAGGTCCTGAGGTTCTTAAACTACTCTACTTGTGGTTGTTGCTCATCCCTTGCTTCAAGAGAATAAGGTACTCTTTCCTTAAAGAGGTCTATGATCTTGGATTTGGAGGTGCTAATTTTATCACAAGAGCATCACCCTTGGCTGTGCCAGAGGTCACAGTCAAGATGACATTATCATCTGCAAACAGCAAAGATGAAATCCTTGTATACCCTAACCAGATAATCTATAACTCTCTGCTGTGTCTTGACATCCTGTCCATGAATGGATGGGGAGATGAAAGTCACTCTTACCAGAGTCTAATGGCCACATGGAATGATCTCATCTTAATTATGCAAAAAAACCCCATAAAATTAGGCTGCATACAAGTTAAGATAGATAGATAGATGCTTTATTAATCCCAAGGGGAAATTCACATAATCCAGCAGCAGTATACTGATACAAAGAAACAATATTAAATTAAATAGTAATAAAAATGAAATAATTAAAAATAAAATTAATGTTAGCATTTACTCCCCCGGGTGGAATTGAAGAGTCGCATAGTGTGGGGGAGGAACGATCTCCTCAGTCTGTCAGTGGAGCAGGACAGTGACAAAAGTCTGTCACTGAAGCTGCTCCTCTGCCTGGAGATGATCCTGTTCAGTGGATGCAGTAGATTCTTCGTGATTGACAGGAGTTTGCTTAATGCCCATCGCTCCGCCACAGATGTTAAACTGTCCAACTTTACTCTTACAATACAGCCTGCCTTCTTAACAAGTTTGTCCAGGCGTGAGGCGTCTTTCATCTTTATGCTGCCACCCCAGCACACCACCGCGTAGAAGAGGGCACTCGCCACAACCGTCTGGTAGAACATCTGCAGCATCTTACTGCAGATGTTGAAGGATGCAAACCTTCTCAGAAAGTATAGTAAGCTCTGACATTTCTTACATAGAGCATCCGTATTGGCAGTCCAGTCCAATTTGTCATCCAGCTGCACTCCCAGATATTTATAGGTCTGCACCCTCTGCACACAGTCACCGGGTCCATGAGGGGCCTAGGCCTCCTAAAATCCACCACCAGCTCCTTGGTCTTGCTGGTGTTAAGGTGTAAGTGGTTTGAGTCACACCATTTAACAAAGTCTTAAAGTTAGGTGAAAAGGTGGAACACAGCAGTGGTATTGCAACCCCATAGTTTCAAAGAACCTGCCTCAAGGGTGCAAGTTCATAAGCTTTTTCAGTTTACACAAACCACATGTAGACAAGATTAGCAAATTTCCATGATACCTCAAATATCTGTCCACTTGTCTATGGCCAGAACGGAATCCACTCTGCTCCTCTTGTATTTGAGGTGCAGCTGTCAGAAGGATTTCTGTGTAAGCTTTTCCAAGGATTTTGAGGAGTGTGATTCTTCAGTAAATAGAATACATCCTCTTCTTCCTATTTTTAAAAATGGTTACCATCATTTGAAGAGGCAAAGCACCCCCACAATATCTGTTCAGTGTATTTAGCATTTCCAGTCAGATGTCTTTTACCCCCTTAACCTTACCACTCTTTAGGATGTGCCACACTTTACTGACCTTCGTCACATTGATGAATCCAACATCAACAAATGCTTCTGGCACTGCCTCCTTCTTGAAGGGCATATCCACAAGGTTTAGGGGTTTCTCAACGTGTTCCTTCAACGTCTCAACAGTATTCATGGCAGGCACCCACATCCTTCTAGCAACAACTCCTTGAAAGCTTTCCCCATGCGTTCAGCAGGGCTAGAGTAGCTCCATTAATGCTGGGAAATACACAGTGAAAAGGTTGTTCCATCAATGCCGCAAGTGCAACAAAATTAAACCAACTACAAAAACTAATCACTATAGGAAAAATTAATTTATACTTTAGATACTTTAGCACACTGAATGATTGTTTATGCCAGGCTGTGCCTGGAAAACTCTATTTGAATTAGTCAGGATTAATCATCTGCAATAGTTATCATCCCCTGATTTTTCCCACCACCTTTCTGGATGACGGTCATCAAAGGGGGACACACTTAGGATGATGAGCAGCAGCTACTTTCCAAGGGTTTTTGCAAATTTCAGGGAGTGGTTTGATAATCAGCCACTGTATAGTGGCAGTTTCAGATCATGAAAAGTCAAACAATGGTCAAAATTGGTCAAGGGAAAAAAAAGGTTTAAAAACCACTGGTTTAAAGCCATTTGCTATGGCTAACTTTTTCAGGATTTCAATTTTTCAAGCAGTATAGCACCTAGAATTGGAGAATCCTACAAGCTCCTCACTACACCAACTCCACATTCCTAGGAAAGGGAGTTTTAAGATATAACATTTTTCATGTAAGGACATATAGCCTAAATTATTTAGGAATGCTTGCTTGAATTTTTGAGTAAGTTATCAGAAGGTTAAAGGATAGATTTAAGAATTTCCCCCCATTCCAACTGAACAGTTACATACCTAAAGCAAGACAATTTTATTTATATTTAATATTCTGGTGACTAAAAGTGAAGAGCTTTATTTAAGAATTTATAGAATGTGCACGTTACTCCCAACTGAGAAAATTTTAGCTGGTCAAAAATAGCATGACCCTAAAGCGCTGTGAAATAGGGTGCTATAAGATTCATTCAATTGCGCCAAACCGGGTGAACAGCTACCAGTGTAAGAAAGCCAGTAGTTTATTTAGGGACCTTCTCTGGAATAATTCCAAAGAGCACAATTAGTAAATAAGATTATCAATATACAAAGTACATGCAGCAGAAAAATGAAAACCAGCATTTGAAAGAATTGGATCAATGCAAAGGAAAATGACTTGGCTGTAGGTGCTTGGTTCGTTTTGTCACAGTTTCTGTCTTTTTCTGGGTAATTTTAGTTGTAGAATGGAAAGTTCAGTTTTTAAATTTATTCATACATGTTTAGCAGTTATTGAAGGAGTTTTCTTTGGAAAATACTCTGCTGACTGTAATTGTATGTTAATGTAAGACCTTTGTCTCATTGCTCTGTTACTGGTTAGACCTTATCTCTATACTCCTTGACAGTGTGAGGATCTTATCAATGTGGGAAGAGCATGGAGAAGAACCTGTGCCTTTTTTGAATTAGCTAGGTAACGTGGTTTGGACATTTCATTAAGGACATCCTGGAATGTCTCCTACAGTGGGTGTATCAGGAACGGCATACTGGGACAAGAGCCAGGGCAGTACTTAGGAACTATTAAGAGTAGCTGGAGACTGTTATTGGGGATAGGGTGGCCTGGTGTGTGTAGCTTCACTTGCGATCACTAAGGCCCTAAGAAGGATGAATAGGTGGAAGTCGGGTGAAGAGCAGTCATTTGTTAATTTTTCCCAACTTTGCTGTTTTTCAGAATGGTACATCAGTGTATATATGTGATGAATTATTTTTTCTTGTTTAATTTTTTAGTTCCACAGCTTCATTGGACAGACCATGTACTGTTTTATTAAAAGGGCATTGCGGAAGTGGAAAGACTACAGCAGTGAAGGCTGCTTGCAGCAGACTAAATCTTCACCTTCTGAAGGTAATTGAAAATATGTGAGTTTAAGAGTTTATTTTAATATAATATCTATATCTATTTATCTACGGCCTGACATGTCCCCAACAGAGGATGCGTGTTGAATGTTGAAATGAAAAATGCGATGATGACAACCCTGTGCTGTTGCATACCTTAAAATGTGTTTGCAGGTAGAATGGTACAAAATAACACCTGAAACTCTTCATCACTTGGTATGCTTAATGCCAAAACGTTGTTTTAAGTGTTGTGAGAAGGAATGGCGACATTAAAAAGTTCTGAATGCTTTACATTTAACTTTTTTTGGAATGTGTTTCAGGCCTGAAATGTAGAAATGGATGTATATTAACAAATGAAATGAAGTTGACCAGACAAAACATGAAATATCTTGGGTTCATAATTTCTGCAATGAAATAAAAGTCAAAGTAAATTTAAGAATTACTGCCTTTTTTTTTGTTTTTGCATTTTCCATACTGTTCCAACTTTTTCTGATATGGGGTTGTGTTTGTGTGTTGATTACAAGCTGTTATACATGTAGCTAAGATATGTTTTTAAAGTTTGATAACTACTTTTTGGCTGTATCAGGCCACGCCCATCTGCACTGATTTAGGATAGAGGGGTTTAAAAGAGAGGTTAATCTCTTAGTTAATTATCAGTTTTACCTTTTCCAATGCTGGCAATTATTTAACACAATTAACACACAAAAGAGGGACACCAAATCAGTGTTGGTTAAATGAGGGATCTCTTTTTCACTTGCCTGCTGGGATTCTAGAAGTATGAAGAGATCTGTAAAACTTATGAACAAGATCAATAAATCAGTCTACATTAAACACACTTTCTCTGCTATTATTTGATGTGGAAATAGACTTAATCTTCACATGTAACCCAGACACACTATTTGCAATAAACAAAATAATACAACGTATTTATAACATAAGAATAACGGAAAATGGATTTTTGTGAGTATGTATATAGCTATTTAGGTAAAAGACATTAACAAACAACACAAAACATTAAATTATGAAACTTAATTGGACATTTCCAGTGCTATAGATAGAGGCACATACAGTGGGATGCAAAGGTTTGGGCAACCTTGTTAACAGTCATTATTTTCCTGTATAAATCGTTGGTTGTTACGATAAAAAATGTCAGTTAAATATATCATATAGGAGACACACACAGTGATATTTGAGAAGTGAAATGAAGTTTATTGGATTTACAGAAAGTGTGCAATAATTGTTCAAACAAAATCAGGCAGGTGCATAAATTTGGGCACCACAAAAAAGAAATGAAATCAATATTTAGTAGATCCGCCTTTTGCAGAAATTACAGCCTCTAAACGCTTCCTGTAGGTTCCAATGAGAGTCTGGATTGTGGTTGAAGGTATTTTGGACCATTCCTCTTTACAAAACATCTCTAGTTCATTCAGGTTTGATGGCTTCCGAGCATGGACAGCTCTCTTTAACTCACACCACAGATTTTCAATTATATTCAGGTCTGGGGACTGAGATGGCCATTCCAGAACGTTGTACTTGTTCCTCTGCATGAATGCCTTAGTGGATTTTGAGCAGTGTTTCGGGTCGTTGTCTTGTTGAAAGATCCAGCCCCGGCGCAGCTTCAGCTTTGTCACTGATTCCTGGACATTGGTCTCCAGAATCTGCTGATACTGAGTGGAATCCATGCGTCCCTCAACTTTGACAAGATTCCCAGTCCCTGCACTGGCCACACAGCCCCACAGCATGATGGAACCACCACCATATTTTACTGTAGGTAGCAGGTGTTTTTCTTGGAATGCTGTGTTCTTTTTCCTCCATGCATAACGCCCTTGTTATGCCCAAATAACTCAATTTTAGTTTCATCAGTCCACAGCACCTTATTCCAAAATGAAGCTGGCTTGTCCAAATGTGCTTGAGCAGACCTCAAGCGGCTCTGTTTGTGCTGTGGGCGGAGAAAAGGCTTCCTCTGCATCACTCGCATACAGCATCTCCTTGTGTAAAGTCGCCGAATGGTTGAACGATGCACAGTGACTCCATCTGCTGCAAGATGATGTTGTAGGTCTTTGGTGCTGGTCTGTGGGTTGACTCTGACTGTTCTCACCATTCGTCGCTTCTGTCTATCCGAAATCTTTCTTGGTCTGCCACTTCGAGCCTTAACTTGAACTGAGCCTGTGGTCTTCCATTTCCTCAATATGTTCCTAACTGTGGAAACAGACAGCTTAAATCTCTGGGACAGCTTTCTGTATCCTTCCCCTAAACCATGATGGTGAGCAATCTTTGTCTTCAGGTCATTTAAGAGTTGTTTTGTGACCCCCATGTTGCTACTCTTCAGAGAAAATTAAAGGAGGAGGGAAACTTGCAACTGACCCCTTAAATACTCTTTCTCATTATAGGATTCACCTGTGTATGTAGGTCAGGGGTCACTGAGCTTACCAAGCCAATTTGAGTTCCAATAATTAGTTCTAAAAGTTTTGGAATCAATAAAATGACAACGGTGCCCAAATTTATGCACCTGCCTGATTTTGTTTGAACAATTATTGCACACTTTCTGTAAATCCAATAAACTTCATTTCACTTCTCAAATATCACTGTGTGTGTCTCCTATATGATATATTTAACTGACATTTTTTATCGTAACAACCAACGATTTATACAGGAAAATAATGACTATTAACAAGGTTGCCCAAACTTTTGCATCCCACTGTAACTTATGAATTCTTTCTTTTGGCTTACATAGATCTTTTTTTCTCCCAATGAAAAAGGCACTTGTAACACAGCTAGAACTTATCTTTCACAATGATTATTACCTTTCAGTTACATTGACACTAATACCAAAATACATTAGCTAGCTTTGAATTTTCTGTTAAGCTACAATTAATAGTTCTTGGAATCAAAGTACTTATACTTATGGTCTGAAGTAAGCGATGCATTGTGCCTTTCCTGGTAGGCTTTATCCAGATACATGCATACATTTTCAGCTCACTTTCTTTCTCTGTTTAAGGAGCCTGTCTTCTTCTTTGCCTTAGTCGCACCTTTGGGTTGTACTGCATTTTGTTTTTGAGGTTCAAACACATCATTTTGGTCCTCTTGTTGCTAACAAAATCACATCTTCTTGGCAACTAGTGATCACGCAGTTCCCATTTTTAGAAAGACAAATACGTTGCTTTTACATATATAGTTTTCCTTTGATTGGGCACCTGATATCTTAGGAAGGTTTGGACTGTTAACACCCCTGGTCCTACTCCTTTTTAAGAATGGTCTTCCATTTTTCCAGTCCAGCGCTGGTTTCCCTTTGGAGGAGAAGGGATTGCTCCAGCTCTTGTTATAGCCACACCCCATAAATACAGGATCTCAGAAGTTACAGCCAGGTCAAGCAAGCAGTGAACTTGATGGAGTAAGCAAAGAGTTGTGGTTTGTAAGGGTTTTTTAAAAGCAGTAGTTGACGTCTTGCCATTGGTTTCTTGGCTGCACATAACCCCATTCTTTATGATTGATTATTAGTGCAATGTTCTGTCTGTCAGAGTTGTCAATCTTTGAGTTGTAGTTCTTTGTTTAAGCTTTTATTTAACTGATACCAAGATAAGAGGGCTCTGAGATGTCATTGGTGATTGATCATTTTATGAGATAAGGTGCAGAGTTTGCATTCCAAAGAGAGGCCTAGTCAAAAAGAAACTTAATATTAAGAGTATTCTGGCAGTGCCTTGCTAAACCAGGGCTTGTGTTTCAGGTGGCCAAAATGGGTAATGCCAGTCTTTTCTACAGTGCAGTGATTGTTAGCACTTTGTAATCTTTTTTTTTTTTTTGTAATGTTTATATTGTGGGCGGCATGGTGGCTTGGGTTCGCTTCCTGGGTCCTCCCTGCATGGTGTTTGCATGTTCTCCCTGTGTCTGCGTGGGTTTCCTCCAGGTGTTCCGGTTTTCTCCCACAGTCCAAAAACATACAGGTTAGGTGTATTGGCTATCCTAAATTTCCCCTAGTGTGTGGGTGTGTGTGTGCCCTGCCTAGGGTTTGTTTCCTGCCTTGCACCCTGTGTTGGCTGGGATTGGTTCCAGCAGACCCCTGTGACGCTGTAGTTAGGATATAGCAGGTTGGATAATGGATGGATGGATGTTTATATTGTTTTATAATGAAGTTTTAAACAGTGCCTTTTCCCACAGTTACCATACTTCAGTGCCCACAATGAAACATCTCTATGAAGTGGTTTGAAAATGTTGATACTGGGTGAGGTAGGATTGGGTTGGCTCCAAGCCTAATACAAATGAAAGTGGTAAGGTATTTATCAGTAGAATTCACCTTTTGCACAAGTAGGAATAACTCCTGAAGAGTTTTTCATTATAATTAAAATATACGATTTCCACACAGAAGGAACTTCCAGAAAATTATTGCTTATTCCAGTAACTTTGTGTATCTGGCTGGAACCAATCCTTGATGGAGCACAGATTCATTGAAGGACATAATCCCTCAGCCTGTGCCAGATTGTTGTTTCAGTTAACCTAACATCTGTTTGGGGTGTAAGAGGTTAATCCATACAGACCAAAGGAGAACATAACACAGAGTGGCTAGATTCAGGATTTAAATCCAGAACCATGGAGCTGTGGGGCAGCACCACAGGTCACTGCACCACCGTACATTGTTTGCCAAAGTTGAAAGCATTGCGTTTTATAGGTATGCGCATAACAAGACGTATTCCAACGAATGATGGATTGCAAATGCCACCACCGCTGTAGAAATTCCAACACTAAATGCACTGTCAAGTTTAACTGAAGTGTTTGAAATCATTTGAATTTCACAGTGTCGCAGCATAGAAGGAGCTTGCTATGAAAGATGCAGTTTGAAGGTATTGTTACTAAAATCAGGTACACCAACACACTGTTACCTAGGACTGTCTCTTCAACACCTGTTGACATGAATGCCTGGATAAGGATAAAGCTTGGTTTCTGTTGTTTTACTTCACACTGTATGTTTGTTGATGGGACAAATTGTAATAGCAGGCCCTTTCACCCATTCATCTCTTCATTCTCTGTACCTACCCACTTATGAAGTACAGAGCCATGGGGATCAGAGCCTGTGTAGTATTGGGCGTAATGCGTGAAGCATACATTAAGTCTATGCCAGTCTATTGTACTGCAAAAGTAAGTGCTAAAATAACTCAATTCAGTCCTCCTGAAATACATCAGGCTCTGTTTTTTCATAACACATTTTTTTCATTACAGCTATTTAATTAATTCAGCTTCTATATACTTTAGCAAATAATACATTCATTTAAGATCTCTTGTGTCTTTTCAGGTTGACTGTGTCACCCTTTGTGCTGAAACAACAGCAGCTTCAGTTGTGAAGTTACAGTATGCCTTTAACCAGGCAGATCTTCACAAGCCCTGTGTCGTCCTTCTTAGAAATTTACAGCTGCTGGGAAGGCACCGTGATGGACGCAGTGAGGACTGTAGGGTCACCTCAGTTCTAAAGCAACTGCTTACAGATCCACCCAAGCAAAACAGGTACTCGTCAGTTTATTTTTCTCTTTTAAATGAATCTTATTTATAGTAATAGGGTGTTGTACTGTGTTAGCTATTATGAATGTAGGGTGAAGTCAAGCAAAATGACACCTTTGATTTGCTAACTGAAAAGATTACAATATGCAAGCTTTTGAGGCAACTCAGGCCCCTTCTTCAGGCAAGATGTTCTTGTTGAATTTTTGTTTGAATTTAAAACATCACGTTCTGTACCAAATCATTCTGATAAATGTATAAAGTGGAATTTTATTTCTATAGGCCTTAATGCATAACGGTATTGGATTAAGCGAGTGAATAATCAAATTAAAACTGTATACGTAATGCTTATACGCCTGTAAAAGTAATTTTTAATGAGTGTTAATACAGTATGGTAAACAAAATGGAAAGGATTTTCAATGCACTTTAACAGATCCCTGTCTGAGTTTCTGCAGTATTTGGTATTTTAGACTGGGCTTATAATGTGTTGTGGCTAATTAAAAGGGCAGAATGCACTCTGGACCCCATGAAGGTTGTATTGAAGGATAGAATTACAACAAACTGAGTGCCATTATGGACAATGTTGCACATCCTCTCTGTGACCCACTAACAATGAGGACGTTCAGCCAACAAATTATTCAGCAGACATTTGTCAAGAAACAGTCCTGGGCAGTGGTGGTTTGTGGGCCACATCCCAAATAGTTTAAAAACTCTACATAAATTAATTAGATAATGTGGAATAATCATGAAATAAATTTGCTTATTTGCACAACGTGCTTGGTTCACCACATGTCAACATCCATTAAAAATTGGTTCTGACTTGTGTTTAATTTCTGTGTGAATACCTATATTTCCAGAGTGAAGGATGCCAGCCAGAAAAGAGTGTATGCAAGTCCTTAATCTTCTGGCAAGCAGGTGACCTGAGGTGCCCTTTCATTGGTTGTGGTTGCTTTCTGATATACCTGGTGATGCAGCTCTCTGCACCCCAGACTCTCCCACATTAATTAGCAGCAAATTAGTTTTGAGTTTTTTTTTTTAATCTAATGTGATTGAATTTGTATGTGCATCTTCCAACATTGTGTGCATTACTGAGCAGGGTTTTATTACAGGATTCCACTCATTCGATTGCTGATTATAAAGTTTTATAAAATTTTATTTGCATGCCTAGTTTCATATATGCCCACCCACCAATAAATTTATGGCTATGCTACTACTACTACTACTACTACTACTACTACTACTACTATTACTACTACTAATTGTTTACATTTATATACTGCTTTTCCAGTACTTAAAGCGCTCTGTGTGTAGGCAACATTACAGTTTGTGTATGTGTTTTCTCTTTTGTTTTCTCCCACGCTATGAAGTGCTGCTTCAGTTTGTCCACACAAAAAACTGTGCCTCCACCCACATTTTTTTTTCACCAGCTTGCCACTGCTACTGGGGCTCCTTTATACCAACAGCAAAACTTCTACATAATACCTCATTGTGACTGTGACAGCCAAGTCAGAACCTTTCTTTGTTGTGAATTTTCTTGCTTTATCATCATTCAAGTGTGTGTGTTCAGACCAAAGTGTCTGTGTATGCTTATATATTCATGTATTTACTTACTTATCTATCTATGTATTTATTTAAAACTGTACTGTAACTGTAAAATGCCAAATTTACCTCTGGGAACAAATTATCTATATCTATCTATCTATCTATCTATCTATCTATCTATCTATCTATCTATCTATCTATCTATCATATAGTGCCGTGCAATTCTATCTATCTCTCTATCTTATAGTGCATTGCAATTCTATCTTCTGACTTTGTGTATCTGTCTGGAACCAATCCTTGATAGAGCACAGATTCATTGAAGGACATAATCCCTCAGCCTGTGCCAGATTGTTGTTTCAGTTAACCTAACATCTCTTTGGAGTGTAAGAGGTTAATCCATACAGACCAAAGGAGAACATAACACAGAGTGGCTAGATTCAGGATTTAAATCCAGAACCATGGAGCTGTGGGGCAGCACCACAGGTCACTGCACCACCGTACATTGTTTACCAAAGTTGAAAGCATTGCATTTTATAGGTATGCTCATAACAAGACGTATTCCAACGAATGATGGATTGCAAATGCCACCACTGCTGCTAGCTTTATCTATCTATCTATCTATCTATCTATCTATCTATCTATCTATCTATCTATCTATCTATCTATCATGTAGTGCCTTTAATATCTATCTATCTATCTATCTATCTATCTATCTATCTATCTATCTATCTATCTATCTATCATGTAGTGCCTTTAATATCTATCTATCTATCTATCTATCTATCTATCTATCTATCTATCTATCTATCTATCTATCTATCATGTAGTGCCTTTAATATCTATCTATCTATCTATCTATCTATCTATCTATCTATCTATCTATCTATCTATCTATCTATCTATCTGCACCTTTTATCAATCTGTGTGTTTGCCCAGTAATATACACATGGGTATCTGAGAGAGCAAAAACCCTTATTTTGGTGTTTATTTCCTCATTTATTTGGATGGCAATGTAAGCAGAGCTGAAGTTGAGAAAATTATTGCCACCCTTTTGTGTTCAACACAGTCAATAGAATAACTAGATTTTACATTTTGAATATTTTTCCAAACAGTTGTAATCCCCTGGAGCATAAAATCAATACTGTGTTGTCCAGATGGAGAAAGTTTGGGAAAGTAAACAATGTTTCTGAGAGTGGTCATTATTCAATGTCCAGCCATTCGTCAGTAAGTGTCAAAAATGTAGCTGGGTCATGCATCAAGATTATTGCCTGAAAAACACAAGCAAGGCTTATGGCTAAAGAATAACAATGTAATAGTTCTTGAGTGGTTTAGTGAAATTCCAGACCTAAACCTGCTGAAATATTATAGCAGGACCTGCTATAATATCTCACAAATGTTCCTCAGCTTAAGAAGTTCAGTAAAGAGTAGTAGAGTATACACTAAAATACCACACTGCACTGCAAAGGACTTCAATGCCTGTCAAACTGAATGTCACTATTCAAATATAATTCAGCTGTATTTATAAAAAAGGATTTATTCAAAGGCAAAAGCTGACATGCTCTGTCAAAGAATGGTTGTTTGTTTAACCTGTGGTAATTTTGGCGTTGTGTTACTCCAGACGCGCTATGCAGAGCTGCTGTTTTTTTTTTTTAACTAATCTGTTAATTGTGCTTAACTTCCACAATCAGCCTTTTAGTCATTTTTAATGATTAGCTTGTTATATACATCAGTAAAAGCCAGGAGCCTTCTCAACATAGTATTTCTTTTTTAATCCCGTTACTCTGCACTTTGATTTACATGTGTGCTCAGAGCAGTTTTTCAAAACTCTTCTCCTGTGCCCAAGGCGTATTGTTTTGCCGTCTAATTCTGTCTCATTCACTCTTAAATCTGAGATCCTTGACTGTTGTTTAATGCTAAGACCTCCCCATTAAAGCAAATGAAAAATAATAGACATAATTCTAATTTTCCTTTAATTACAATGCTTTAAAACACCAATTTTAAAGAGCCTTGCCAGCAAATGCACAATATCCCTTCAAATAGTCTCCGTCTGACTTGACAAATAATGCCTAAAACAATTAGGGTTTAATTAAAAATATAACAATTAGGGTTTAATTAAATATATCTAGCCACTGTTAATTAAATATTGTTGCAACCCTATAGGAGAAGAAAAAGTTGGCAGATTGTGTGGCCCTTGACTTTTTTCTTTTAGTCGAGTACTGACGAATGGGTGAACAAGTCCACCTCGTTACAGCGAGCCATAAATAATTCACACGAAATCAGCTGAAATCCTAACAAGCCACCCAGGCTGGCACCACACTTCACTACATAAATATTACTCATTTTACTTTTTTTACCTGCATGTCTGCAAATCATGAAGCACTTATGACACTGTTGCATGTGTCCCACTTGCAGCACTTGGCAGGAGTTCTGTGGTGAAAAGAAATTGGGATGTGTCTTATGGTCAAACAGACACAGAGAGAGCAGTTTATAAGATGAAGAGGAGTATGGGTTAGTTAACAGTAACAGGATGAGAATAGCAAAGTAAAACAGCATGCAAGAGGCAGGTAGGTCAAAGTCAGATTTGTTTTATTATATTGAAGGTGTCCAGTCGGTAGCGGCAGGGTACCATTTATATCCCGGCATTTAGAATGAAAAGCCAGTAAGCATCTGTGGGCTCATCTGGAAAAACAGGATCATCACTGTATCAAGACGGAGAGAACTGGCTGAGTAACGCTGGGATTTTTTTTTTTTTTTGTTATTGGTCTTTTTCTTTCAATAACCACCACTGCAACCATTACCATGATAACACTGTTAAAAAGAATTACAAATCCAGAATCCTTAACGTAAGTCTCAATATATTTGAATATTTTCTTATTTTAATTTGAATATTTGAGCCTTATTTCAGTGATACCTTGGAATCAGAACTTAATCTGTTCAAGAACCCCGTTTGAGTTCCAAATCATTCAAGTTCTAAGATAATTTTTCCCCTTTAAAATAATAGAAACTGGATTAATCCATTCTTGGGTCCCACGAACTCGAATTTTCAAAATGATTTTAACAGTAAATACACTGGATTTTAAGGTAAAATATCCATCCATCCATCTTCCAACCCGTTGAATCCGAACACAGGGTCACGGGGGTCTGCTGGAGCCAATCCCAGCCAACACAGGGCGCAAGGCAGGAACCAATCCAGGGCAGGGAGCCAACCCACCGCAGGACACACACACACACCTACACCCCAAGCACACACTAGGGACAATTTGGAATCCACAATCCACCTAACCTGCATGTCTTTGGACTGTGGGAGGAAACTGGAGTACCCGGAGGAAACCCACGCAGACACGGAGAGAACATGCAAACTCCACGCAGGGAGGACCTGGGAAGCGAACCCATAAAATATTGACAAATAATAATAATAATAATATTTGAATAAAAATGTAAATTAATAAAATTAAAAATTGTAGCTCTAACAGCTTTCCTCTTAGTCTTTATTTTCCTCACTACACTATTTAGGACCCATGGCGAATACAGTAAGTTGTTATCTCTCTATTCTAAAAAAAAAATCTTAGGGAGGAAGACAGGGAGATGAGACGTGATCTTCTCGGAAGACAATTTGTAGTCCTGCGAGAGACACTCTAACTTGCTTGCCAGCGGTAGAAAGCCAGCAGATGATCCGACTGCTTCTCTTTGCGTGAGTTCAGCCACCTTAACCACCCACACAACGCGACCGCCAGAGATGCGAAGTGGCAAAAAGACAGCTGCTGTACAGGCTTTGAAATTATTGGGCAGCGCGACAAGCAGAACAGGCAGCTCGGCAGCAGATGATCCGCCCACTTCTCCTTAGCGTGCGTTCAGGCACCCACACCCCCCTTCACAACGCGAGCAGTGTTCTACATCCTGCATGAAAGAGATTTAACCACGCCTGGGGCCAGAAATGAAGAACATGTTTTTACAACGTCACGCGAGACAAAGCAGTGAGACATCATTTAAAACTAGTTTACGGACATCTTACCTAGCAGTTGTTGGATTGCTTTTTGGCAGACATGCTTCATGTGCTCCTAGCTCTTAAAACAATAACAAGCGACAAGCAAAACACACAGCTCGCCAGCAGATGATCCGACCGCTTCTCCTTAGCGTGTGTTTAGCCATCCTAAACCCACAACCCAATCGGCAGAGACACAAAGTGGCAAAAGGACAGCTGCTGTACAGGCTTTGAAATTATCGGGTAGCGAGACAAGCAGAACATGCAGCTCGCCAGCAGCAGAAAGACAGCAGATGATCCAATGCCATCTCCTTAGCGTGCGTTCAGCTACCCCCCCTTCACAACGTAAGCTGCATTATACGTCCTGCGAGAAGGAGATGTAACCACACCTGGGGCTGGAAATAAAGGACAAGTATTGTTTTTGCAAAAGTTTTAAAGTAAAAGTGAAAATAATGCATATGTAATAATTCCCATGAAAATAATCTCTTTAAATTGTATATTCGGTAAACCAAACCTGGGGGGTGGGTGAGCGAAGCGAGCAGGGGGCAGAGCCCCTTAGTTATATAAAAAAATAACACAAAACGGGCACAAAAGCATAAAATTAGCAGAGAAAATAGCAGCAAAAATCACACGAGATGCTTTCACTACAGCTTCCGGCAACGAACTAAACGACAAAGCGTATGGGTGCCCTGAGCACTGGGGAAATATGTGCACAAACACACACGAACAGCGTGCTGGGCGCTTGGATTCTGGGACACAATTTGCTCAAATGTTCCGTTTGGTCTCCAAGTTTTTTGAGTTCTGGGGCATTCAGATTCCGAGGACAATACTATGTTTGACTAATTTTACAGTTTAAAGACTTTTATTGGAATTTTGTGGTTATTGCAATTGCAGCAATTTATATGTATTTTTATTTTCCAGAAGGAATTGGGAATACTATAACTTTCTTAGGTAAATAAATAATAACAATTTTGGAGTAACTAACAATTGCTTATATAATATTGGGTTTTGCTTAAACATCTAATATTCTTAGTGAAAAATATTAAACATAGCAGAACTTGGAAATTTAGTTTTACTGTTTTAAATACTATATTATACCGTACTAAGAAAAATGCAGTAGTTTGTAAGCGGTCTGTTAATATTTTTGTGTTTTGTTTTTAATAGCTTCCCTGTTGTGGTGGTTGGCACAGTTTCAAAGCCTGAAGAGCTCTTCCCTGATGTAATTATGTCATTTGTTCATGAAGTGGCAATAGAGAGCCCAAGTGAAGAGCAAAGAAAAGCAATGTTGATGAGTCTTACTGCAGGCATGCCCCTTGGAAAAGATGTCAGCCTCTGCAAGATTGCTAAGCAGACAGCAGTGGGTATCTTAAGAGTTAGTTGAAATTTGAGTATGTGAGGTTAATAGTGCTGATTTTTTTTATATTCTTATGGAATAATGCTGGTTGGTGGGCAGCATGTGGTATTGTGGTTAGCAGTGCTGCTTCATGGATTCAGAGTCCTGGTTTTGAATCCTATAACTGCTCATTGTCTTTCTGGAGTTTCCAGATTGTGCCCATAATTGGTGGGCTTATTTACTGATACTTTAGTCTTTCTCTCATATCATCAAAGACATGCAGCTTTTGTTAATTGGTATCTTTAACTAAGTCCATGTTTGAATAAGTGTATGTGTATGTGTGTGTGTGTGTGTGTGTTCACATCCTGTACTGGACTGGCATTTTGTCCGTATTTGTTTCCCACCCATACCCAGTGCTGTCAGGGTAGAACTTACTTGCATATGTAGGGGTCTCTTTCTCTCTTATAAGTGTAAAAGAAATCTAACCTTTTGTGGTCGTCACTTTAGTAGTGACAGTTGCATCTTGTTTGTTTATTGATTTTTTATTTATTTATTTTTTTTTTAATGTTTGCCATTTTAGGGTTTTTTCCTGGGGGATCTTTGTGCCTTACTTGCCTATTCAAGTAAAACTGCCTATAAAAGAGTATTCAGTGCTTGGTAAGTAAACAATGTGTTTAGATAGGTAACGAAATAAGCAGAAATTCTGCTTAGCTTAAAGCATAAGTTACATAATTTTCAAGTTGATTTTATTTTTTTCACACTCATATGTTAATTTGTAATCATATTCTTAAATACTAAATTCAAGAACAAAATAAATATAATGCAGGTCCTTGTGCTTTTAAATGGGGTTTATGTGGAATCTGTCTAAAAGTGAACAAAAGCTTAAAGCTTTCTGAGTACATCAGTTATCAAGGCAAGAAGGTTCTTGAATTATTCATCCGCATCTTGATTCCATATTGTGTTGGTGGGGATTGCATTTTTGTGAGATTCTGTAATTTAGAAAGAACTAGCTGAAATACCGGGAGGAAAATAAAGTTTTGTTTTTTTTAATTGTTTGAGAAAAATATAATAAAAAAAACACAACTTTAAAAATAAATTAACAAACAATGAAGACTCACTAATGTGCTTGTTGTGTCCTTGTATGTATGCTATCATCCAGTTGACGCTTGGAACCGGCCGACTCAATTTAAAAACATACGAGATCCCAGATATTTCAGTGTTTGTATGTTGGAAGCAATAATGTTATGTCGTGGTTTTAGAAAACTCAAGTGACCGTACAGTCTTCAGATCAAGTTTGTAAGAAAAGTCAGGCACTTTCCCGGGAACACCAATAAATCACTGGCACTTCACTAATGCATGAAGAGAATTTTTACAAGGTCCATAAACAATAAATCATTTGTATTATTTGAAAATTAAATACCAAAATAAGTCTTTTTTCAAGTTTCAGAATCCTAACTGTATTTAATCCTCTTTATTTTCTTGTATTGAACAGTTTTCCTTGTGAAACAAGTTTAGAAGAGGAGAAAATGTTATGCGACAGTGGAATCACCATTATAGCTGAGGATTTTTTGAAATCGTTGGAACAATTGAATAAAGTTCATTCAAAAGCAATTGGAGCACCAAAGGTATTCTTTTTTTAACAGATTGCATATCTTCACTGGGAAACATCATTAATTGTTTAGTTTTTAGTATTCGTACTAATCAAAGCGACACTTAATGTAATATTTGTTACTCTAAATTTGATAAGCAGAGTACAGAAAATATGTTCAGGTAGTCTTCTCTTAGCTAAAGCATTGGCACTGGACCCAACCTTCTTTCTCTAAATTATTTTGCAAATACCCTCTTTAATTCGCAGTGAAAGATACTGTATGACCAATGAAAAGTAGAGGGGACCTGTTTAGCTGTATTTTGTGTGCGTATTATTGTGGAAGTTTGCCTTAATATAGCTGCTTTATAGCACCCCCCCCTCCCCCGTGTACAGTCTTATCTGCACATAGAGAGCTGCTTTAAGCAAAGAGACTTACTAGCTCAGAATAAGCAGACCAAACAGTTAAGCTGCACCCATGCCAGTCATCAAAACAGGTGCCCACTCACCACACTGCTTTGTATTGAAGATGTCTCTTCTCAGCTGCCCACCCTGTAGGAATGTGGCAATCACCCACTCCAAGTGCTCTTAACAAATATACCTTGACCCAGTCAAGCAGCATAACATTAATATTATTATAAAGAAACATGGATTTGAAAAAGAATCTTATTGAAAATACTAATGGAGAAAATAATGAAAAAGGAGTGTTTTAAAGTCTGGGTGCAGATTGCTTGTGATTGTTGATCAGTCAATTTCTGCACTCCGTGCTTTTATCTCTCCTGCTCTGCATGCACCCCAAACTTAAAGGCCTAACTTCACGTTCAGTTAGTCAGTGTTTGCCTTTCTCAGGCTGATTTTAATGACCCCAGATCTAATACATTCACAATCTGTTTAAGATTCTAAAAGAATGATCTGAAAGATACAAGGTTCAAGTCAGTTAAGGTACAGAAATTAAAATCAGTCCATAGCAGTTGTTTAAAAATATACACAAGAGTGTGTTTAAAATGGAATTAAAGAGTCCAGAGTTTAACAAGTCCAAGGAAACTCCATTAAATAAAGTCGAACAGCATAGTTTTTCTAATTGCTAGCTGTTTGCTCAGGTGTCCTTATTGCTGGCAGGTTAATCAGTATTTGCTCATGCAGGTCACATTTTGTTATTTTATTTTCTTATTTTATATATTGTAATAATAGACAGTTCAGTACAGTGGAACCCCGGGTCATGACCGTAATTCGTTCCAAAACTCTGGTCGCAACCCAATTTGGTCTTGGCCCGAAGTAATTTTCCCCCATAGGATTGTACGTAAATACAATTATTACGTTCCAGACCATACGAACTGTATGTAAATATATTTTTTTTTAAGATTTTTAAGCACAAAAATAGTTAATTATATCATAGAATGCACAGTGTAATAGTAAACTAAATGTAAAAACATTGAATAACACGGAGAAAACCTTGAACAGATAAAACTAACATTGCAGGAGTTCACGCCTTAGGAACCGCTCGCTGTAAACACTTTTTTTTTAATAAACAACCAAGAAAACTAACCTTGCATGAGTCGAGTTCTGGCATAAAGGAAGTGAGCAGGAAGCTGGGTGGAGAGGAGGTTACAGTTTTGAGGTAGAGTCCCTCTGCACGATGCACATCTGACCAATGACAATGTACTACAGGGAGAGACTGAACACGTGCGGAAATCATCGGCGCGTACGAACTGGAAGGGAAATGAAATAGAGCACAAAGAGTTCACAGCGAACGCACAGGGAGAGACTGAACACGTGCAGAAATCATCGCCGCATAAGAACCGGAAGGGAAACGAAATAGAGCACAAAGAGTTCACAGCAAAAGCACGCATGTCTGACCAAGAAAAATGCAACATGTGCGGAAATCATTGGCGCGTACAAACCAGAAGGGAAAACTGGGTTGTTCGTCAACCGAGTGTGTGGTCATGAACAGATGCAAAAGTTTGGCGAACTTTTTGGTCGTAACCTGATTTGTACGTGTTCATAGACGTTCGTGAACCGAGGTTTCACAGTATTGTTAGTTTTGAACATTAAAATGACATTTGTATACCAATGCAGTGTTTTTTAGCCATGTAATATAAATGTTGTCTAATGCATATCAGTCCTGCATTAATCAAAAGTGAATGGACTCTTAACTTAGCACCATTTATGTATTATTATATATAACTGTGTCTCTTGAATGGCTTGTTTGAAACATTTATAGTTATTGCCTTGCACCTTTTATGTGTTATCCTTATTTGCACCCTATTCTATTTGTTTCCATTATCTTCTCAAAAGTCAGGGTTTCTTACATATATTACATACTGTGGCACTAGAGGGCGCTGGCACTCCTCATACCCAATACACAAAAGTCCAGGACACCAGGTAAAAGCATAAAAAGGATATTTTATTCTTTCTTTTCCAATAGTGGTGCTTTGAAGCACCTCCATCACCATATACAGTAAAGGCAATACTAATAATACAATTAAACACAATACTTTCCTACTCTCCTCCCAGCAAGCTCTGTCAAACCACCTCCCAAATCCGGCTTGCTTGCTGGGTTCCCATCAGCCCTTATATAGTCCTTGACCTGGAAGTGCTTCTGTTCTTCCTCCCACGTGACTTACCAGCACTTCCGGGTCAGCTGGTGAATTCAGGTTTTCAATCAGCCGGGATGTACTTTGGGGCTTCCGTTGTCATAGTCCCTTAGTACTTCCGGGCTCGGTGAGAATTTGTTTTCCCACCGACTTCCCACAGCATCCTCTGGCGGCACCCATGGTACCCAGCAGGGCTGTGCTGCCGAACTGCAAGTCCCATAGTGCCCTGTGGGCACCGCTGCAGTCCAGGGAAGCTGCCATCTATCGTCTTGGGGTGAGGCAGTGTCCTTGATAAGCTGCCTTTCCCCATCCTTCCATTACTGGGCTGTCCCAGCCGGGATAAACTGACGGCTGTTGTTTATAATACTTACTCACATGGTCATATGTGATGGAATTCATTTTGTATGTCATGTCAGTTTCTGACCTGCTCAGGCCTGACCAGGGTTGTTTGCAGTGGGGGGTTCTGGCAGGAGCCTATCCCAGCTAGCAAAGGGTGCAAAAGAAGGAGCAGACCCTGGACAGGGTACCAGTCACAAACCCCTAACACACACAAGGGGTAATTCAGCCTCACCAGTTCACTTAATCTGCGTGTCTTTGGACTGTGGGTGGAAACTGGAGTGCCTGAAGGAAACCCAATCAGACACAGGGAGTCCATATGGGGAGGACCCAGGATGGGAACTCAGGTCTCCTTACTGCAAGGCAGCAGCACTACTACTGTGCCACCATGCAGCCCTAACTTTCTACGTGAGTGAGATAAAACTAAAATGATGATCCAGTATACTTTCATATCTTGTTTATACTTCAGGTTAATACTTTGTTAATAGTACGCTCACTACAAACAGCTACTGGTGCTTTTTTTTTTTTTTACTGAATAAAACACATGGGCATGGGATGCAGCACAGAAAGAAATTGTCTGTTGTCCCCGTTTATGAACTGGCCTTTTACTTTTTATTTGGTAGTGTGGATTCCAGCTTGCTTGGTTAGGTGGCTAGGCTCTTCTCTATCCAGCCTGTCCACTTGGATGTCTTTTTTTATTTCCTTTTTCCCATCCTTCATGGTGTCCCTCTCTTTCAAATGGACAGTCAGCCACACCCAGCCCTTCTGTTGCATTCCCACTAACATTCTAGTGGACTAATTTCCCAGTTTCTTCAGAGCTCTTCTCTCTTACTAATTTAGGTACTAATGGAGAGTTCTCTGGTACATTACCCTGCGTGAAGGCATGTCTGCAGCACTCTAGTATGCCATGTCTTCTGGAATGACCAGGTGCTGCCTCATTACTAGTGTGGTGCTCACTATTCTGTAACAGTTTGCTATGGAAATTTCTTCTGCTTTGTGACACCTAAGGCTATGTCCACATTACTGCAATTTTATTTAAAAAGTGATATTTTCAAGCAAAAAACGACCCCTGCCCTTGCTAACATTTTGCATTACCGTGGAACCTCGGTTCACGAACGTCTCAGTACAGGTACAACTCGGTTCACGACCAAAAAGTTCGCCAAACTTTTGCCTCGGTTCACGACCACACACTCGGTATACGAACAAGCCAGTTTCCCTTTCGGTTTGTGCACGCCAATGATTTCCGCACGTGTTGCATTGTTCTCGGTCAGACGTGGCTGCCTGAGGCAGCCAGATCGTTCTCATCGAGACTGATCTTCAGGCGACTTGTAACCGCAGTTCCTTTTCTCGTTCTTTTCCAGTTCCATCTTGTTTTCCCCCTCCTTGCACTTGCACTTCTCCTTTTATATGTGGGGATGTGGCACAGTTGTGGCAATTAACAGGTCTCAGCATCAATTACAGACACGGCCGTTTCCTCACCTGTGCACTTAAGTGCGGAAACACCAGCGCCACATCGTGCCCGGGAACCACTCCAGCCACACTACCACACCCCTTCCTTAAACCTTGAATGTGGTTATTATTTATTTTAAAAGGCAATGAGCTGTGGACCTCACCTTACCACACAGGGAAGAGCCATGTAATAAGGACGAGCAAGTGAAACCACCATTACAACAACAACAACATTTATTTATATAGCACATTTTCATACAAATTATGTAGCTCAGAGTGCTTTACATGATGAAGAAAGAGAAAAAAGACAAAATAAGCAAGAAAACAGAATTAGGGAACACTAATTAACATAGAATAAAAGTAAGGTCCGATGGCCAGGGAGGACAGAAAAAACTAAAAAAAAATCCAGATGGCTGGAGAAAAAAAAAAATCTACAGGGGTTCTGAGGCCACGAGACCATCCAGCCCGCTCTAGGCATTCAGATCGCCACCACAAAAAAAAAAAACGGAAAAAGAACAGAAGAGAAAGTAGGGGTTAGTACGGATTAGAGCCTGTTTTCAGCCATCTACACTGCTAAACTGAGCTGCCATTTAAGACATATATGGCTCTGCAGAGCATTGTCAAAAGTCTCAGTTCTCAGTGATTAAAAATTATGGGATAGTTTGGAGGAAAGGCAGAAATGGAGACTAATGCTTGTATTCTTAAATGAGAATGTCGCAGTGTAAATGTAGCCTTAGTAGAGTCCTTGCCCCCGGCAGCCTTTTGCTAGCTGTGCACATTATGACCTATATTTTGCAATGGTCAATACAATTCTTAAGCTTGTAAGGAAAAGCAGAGGCCGCACCTTTCTACTTGCTAACAGTGTTGTTTTCATTTTTGGTTATTTTAAAAGAGAAACCACTACAAAATAATTAATTTTTTTTTCTATGTGGTTCTACATGATGTTATTCTGAAAAACAAAATGTAATATCCCCTGTCTTGCTCTTGGGAAACACTTTATACTAGATTTTTTTTCTGTCTTTTTTAGATTTCATGAATAATTAATCCAAAATTTTCATTTTTTTTACCCTTTCATTTTTCAACTTGCATATTTTTTCAGCACCTTGCCTTTACAATGGTGTGAAAATATGAAACTTTCTGCTTCCAGCATGACTATAGGTTTTAACAGTAGGCAGGATTAGGATTACTAAATCAAATTCCCTCAAGATACACAATATGTGCTACTATCATGGCAGGCATGTATTTGTTTTAAAAAAAGGCCGTAACGACTAATGGTGTGTCACCCAGTATGGACGCATAGTGTGTGTTACTTTAGTTCTCTCACACAAATGCTGCTGCTTAAGAGTCATTCCTTGCATTATTAAACAGTCTTCTTTGGTCTGTATAACATAAAACATTTGACAATGTAACATTTAATCAGACAGGCTTCAGTTGGTCTTGTGGAATAAAATAGTAAATAGCATTAAGGTATTTGATTGCACATCACCAATTGTTCAGTCAGTGCCTTTCCTTACAGGACCAGTTCACAATGGAGATCAGACCTTCTCATGTGTTTGATTTATTTATTTAGTTTTTTTAAAATGAGAAGAATAATAATATTTATAAAAGTAATGCCTTTTTAGTCATTCTGGCTTACAACACTAAAAATATAGTTTTCGCTATCTAGTCGGGGAGATGAAAGCAGAATGTCGAAATTTATGATTATGTGATATATGATTGGTTTAAGATTTATTACTGTGGAATGGAAAAAAATGTCTTCTAGTATTTGTAATGGGCGATTCAATATTTGAATGCTTTGAAAAAATTCCTTTGTAGATTCCTGCTGTCAAATGGCATGATATAGGAGGCCTTCATTCTGTTAAAAAAGAGATTTTGGATACTGTTCAGCTGCCTCTGGATCACCCTGAGCTTGTGTCTTTAGGCCTGAGGCGTTCTGGTTTGTTGCTCTATGGACCACCTGGAACAGGGAAAACCCTGCTAGCTAAAGCAGTTGCCACTGAGTGTGCCATGACGTTCCTTAGGTAAGTGGTACTTCTTGCTGCTTTCTTAGTGTACTGCAAAGCAGCATGAAATTATGACATGCTATTTTATAAAATGAGAAATAAATTTATAAACTTGTATTTTTACAAAAGAGAAATGTACAAGATTATCTTCTATACAATACGCATCCGTGGCTGTCCATTTGTCTGTCCAGGATTTTAAATCACCTGTAGCTCACAAACCGTGTGACCTATTGACTTGAAATTTGGACACATATACTACGTGACATCTACTACCCGCTTTCGGGGTGATGATTGACCTTCAAGGTTAGTCCTCTTTTTATTTTTGTTTTATTTTATTGTAGAATTAACTGCCGGTAGCTGCCAGCAGGGTGGCCGTGTGGTGCATGCGTATGGGCGCTATTCTCATTCCGTCCCATCATCGCCATCAATTCCCCTACCTCTTCATATCTTAAATCATTCTTGAGGTAGAGTGAAGACTTAAATGCCAGCTTAAGTAAAAAATGAGGGAAAACGCACTAAGTAATTGCAACACAAACACTGACTTAATCAATTTTAACACGAAAAGATGCCAACGAAAGAAGAGAAGAAGTGGGCCACTAGGGTGGAGATAAGAAGAGCTGCTCAGGAAGCAGAAAGTGCATCAACCTCTGAGCAAACGAACGCTAAACGTACAGAGAAAGAGGATGAAAACTAGGAATGTTTAAGTCAAGTGTTTCCACTGCACGTTATCGTGCAATGCGCCGTTATTGGTCAAATAATAATGCAACGGGAGGAGTGAATGAATTAATATAATGCATCCTGAATAACAAATCAAAATGCAATGTTTTTGAAGTCCACATTGTGTACACTGGTTAGTAATTAGGTAGTGAATTAACACTGCTGTCTGGGGCATCTCCTCATGAGGCACTCTTGTCATGGATCAGTTGGGTTTATGTAGATGTTGGGCTTAGTTTGACATAATACAAGAGCTTATCCAGGAATGTGTTTCTCATTTAATGTATTTTAAAACAAGTCTATTATATCAGGAACATCAGATACAGGAAGATTGGTTCAGCCCTCCCAAAAATACATTTTTCTGTAATTTATGACCATATTGACTTTGTAATTTCATATGCTATATAGATTTGCTGTATTTGTTATTTCCTCTAAGTCAAGGCAGAATGGTGCAATCATTTTCTCACCATTTAACACCCCACTACACCTTCGAAGCTGATAAATAAAATTCCAGACTTGGAACTTAGTGCCACCCTCTGTAACTGGATTTTGAACTTCGTAAATGGCAGATCCTAGCATGTGAGGACTGGCAGCATCACTTTCTCCACACTGATCCACAAATAGGCACTCTAAGAACAAACGTACTGAGCTGCTCACATTGTGGCCAGGCACAGCTCCAACTAGACAAAACAAAACGTTGCCGATTGGGTCATCAGTGTAGGCCTAATTACCAACAATGGTGAGACAGCTGACTGAGAAGGGATTTGCCTTCTAACACAGGGGTACCACAACAGCAATTTCTCACTGTCAGCTGGTAAGAGACTTGAAGAGTCAAGTGGTACACCACACTCCTAACTACATTTGAGAAGATGCTGTGAAGGTCTGCAGCTTTACATTTCATGGAATGTGATGACCTGAAGTGGACACAACGTGCTTTAACTAGTCATTAAGGCCCACCAGTGCCTTTACACCCTTTTGATGTCTCAGGAATTCCTGGATGTCATCGGCTTTGCTCACCACATCTGCATGTACTGGGAATATCAGATTGAGTGTCACTATTCAAATATTATATGAAGATGTATTAAAATAGTCTTTTTGGGAGTTACAAACTGACTTTCAATTGTAAACAATGGTTGTTTTTTGCTTTGCGCATATTTTTGCTTCATATCACTTCAGACATGCAGTGCAATGCTGGGGCATTTTACAGATCCCTTCTTGCACCACTTCAACAATTAGTTTAAACACTAGAATTACCAGAGCCTACGAGATAACTCATAAATCTGGCCCACCTTAAATCTATTTGCACCTCTCTGTCAGCCTCTTTTGTCCTGTAAATGTGCCGATTAAGACAAGCAGCAAGCAGCCTGCTATTCCACCCACCCACCGGCGCAGAATGTGCACAATGTTCTCCCAGCTCATGCCTTGTTTGATTGGGAGTGAAGTGCTGGAGTTTTAGAGTAGAAATAATAGACCGTTATTTGGAACACATGCATTTCATGTGTGTTCCGTTTCTATAGTAATCTGTGTAAACACATTGTTAAAACAGAAACTGTTTCATATTTTAGTAATAAATGTTACAAATGTAGGCAAAATGTTGGGATTTAAGGCCAGATTTACGAGTTTTCTTGTAGGCTCTGGTAATTCTAGCGTTAATGTAAACGTTGTGATGTTATAAATGTTGTGCAAATGTTACATCTTGTATTGTCATTAGCAAAACAGACAGCCTTCTATTTCTTAAACACATTTCTTCCTCCACAATGTATTTTAGGAGCTATTTTTTCTCACTGCTGTCAAATTTGGGCTTCCTTTTCCTATCAAATTTTATGGGTTGGTTAGAATTGCCCTATCTAGTGTGGAATTCAAAGCTTTCTTTAGCAGGGCTTATGAGAGTGAGTTTAAAAGGGACTTTTCAAAGCTTTTTAGATGGTGCTAGCTGGTGCCGATTAAAAGAGATCACTTTGTCTGAAACACAGCGGCAAGCCAGTCAACGTCTAATGTTCGGTGTACTTATCACAGCATTTAAACATTTCTAATGCTTTTTATCGTTGTGACTTCTTTATGGTTATTTCTAGTCTGCCTTACTTACATTATTTTAGAAATGCTAGAAAATTCCACCAAAATGAAGATCTCGTCTGGACAGAAGTACAGTAGCGGTGAACAGAATGTCCTGACTGTAAAAGTTGTTTTTCAATGTAAATAGCAGATCCTGTATTAAAGATGATATCAAATTTCCCACACAATGCTTTGAATGTGTTTGTGTGTGTGTGTATACAGTAGATATATATGTAGTATGTGCATGCTATCTTCAGTATATGATGATGTGTTTATTGTCTTTTTTGTCAGTTGTTTTGTGTATTATTGTCACAAGTCTGAGAGATACTTACAATTAAGAATTTTATTTTACAGTGTACACATAATAATAACTTGAACTTAAATATCGGCAGGTAGGTCATACAAGAGTTAGGGAGCTCTCTAGCTGAAGGTCTTGTCGTGAAAAGTATTTTTATGTGTTCGTAGTTGACCATGCACGCCACCAGTCATGATGTACCTTACCTTCCATATTAGTATGAGATCCTAAACATCCAGAAAATAGTAGTGTTTTGTTGTGACAGTACATGCCACATTGTTTTTTTTAATTAAAAAGAAAGAGATGGCAACACAAGAAAAGCACATCCAATGAGCAAAGGACTGCTTTATAAGTCCATGGCTAATTTTTTGTAGGACCCCTGTGGCTTTTGGCGTCACAAAGATAAAAGCAGCCTGCCTTTAATGAAAAATAAAATATCGTGGAACTGGCAGGGTGCCTCACAAATACCTGAATACTGAATGCTGTCAAAAATGAAGTTGCCTTCTGTTTTATCTTATACAGAGTATTAAAAAACACCTGCCTCAGAGTGGATGTTTTATCTGAGTATGAATTTTGTTTCTTATTCTCTCTATTCTGTTCTTTGAAAAATGATAGCCACTACCCTTTTGCCACACACAAATGTCTGTTTTGAACTCATAGCATTGGACACAGTGTGGCTTATATTTGAAAGGCACTGTACCTGAAATCGAAGACCTTGTAACGTATATGAATATTTTAACACACTTTTGTCCTGGTGCCAGATAGCAGTGAAAAGTTGAAGGAGGGCCATGTGATGCAAGTGAAGGAGTGTGACAGAACTCAGTTGTTACAGGTCTATACAGAATTGTGATTCAGGGTACACAGGTGAGGACAGATATGAACCCAATATTTCTAGGTTAAATTATTTCATGTGATTAGTTCTATATTCTGATTTATACATATTTTATTCATATAATGATGTGTATATCTGTTGCTTTTCAGGTTTTTTATATTTCACAAAGTGACAATATGATCCTTTTGCTTACAGGATATTGTTGCTTCCCCCATTGTCAGCAATGACAAAGTGATACTCCCATGCCAGGGAACATGAAATATGATATGCTTTTAAACAGCATTCACTATAGATCAGATACTTCTGATCACTCCACATCCGTCTGCCTTTAGTTATTGACACTTGCACACATACTGTGACATATTGCCCTTAACTTTACACTTGTTAGCCCCCTGTGATCTGTCTAAATGCCACCAAGACCAAATGAGAACTTGAAATGCAGAAGAACAACTCCGTGAGAGCCAAGGACGATACAATTGCTCTTTAAAAATCCCACATTTCTTTCTAACATGTATACAAGGATAGGTGTGTGGATGGATAGATAATAGAAAGAAAGAAAGAACAAACTTGTGCCAAGGGGAACTTTGTAGTTCTTTATATGAATGAATAAATAAATAAATATATATATATATACATAGTCACAGGCGGCTGGGGGTGGAGCCGGGACGCCCGAGGGGACCGGAGGAGGGCTATTGCCTCCTCCCAACCACGAGGGGGCGACCGCCTTGGTTTTGTTGGTGGCCTCGGGTAAGGGGCTTGGAAGCCCAACCCTGTAGGGGCCCGTGGCCACCGCCAGGCAGCGCCCCGGTGCCTGAAGAAACCTGGAGCCCAGCACGTCCGCCACACCAGGAAGTGCTGGGGGAAGAAGACAGGGGACACCCAGAGGGCTTCCAGGTGTGCAGCCGGCACCTCCGCCACACTGGGGCATGTCTGCGGAGGAATGCTGGGAAGCAGCTGGAGCCCATCCGGGGTGTAAAAAAAGGGGCCACCTCCCTTCATTCGAGAGCGGAAGTTGGGTGGAAGAAGGATGGAGCTGGAGAGAGGACTGGAGGTGGCCAAGAGGAAGGCATTGAAAGACTGTGAAAGGCCCGGACTTTGGGGGATCGGTGCACGTGGCACTGGGTTTGTGCACTGAAAAGATTGTAAATATTGTAAACAATAAACGTGTGTTGGGTGAACTACGACGTCCGTCTGTCTGTCTGTGTCCGGGTCCCATTCACTATATATACTGCTCAAAAGAATTAAAGGAACACTTTTTAATCAGAGTATAGCATAAAGTCAATGAAACTTATGGGATATTAATCTGGTCAGTTAAGTAGCAGAGGGGGTTGTTAATCAGTTTCAGCTGCTGTGGTGTTAATGAAATTAACAACAGATGCACTAGAGGGGCAACAATGAGATGACCCCCAAAACAGGAATGGTTTAACAGGTGAAGGCCACTGACATTTTTCCCTCCTCATCTTTTCTGTTTCTTCACTAGTTTTGCATTTGGCTACAGTCAGTGTCACTACTGGTAGCATGAGGCGATACCTGGACCCTACAGAGGTTGCACAGGTAGTCCAACTTCTCCAGGATGGCACATCAATACGTGTCATTGCCAGAAGGTTTGCTGTGTCTCCCTGCACAGTCTCAAGGGCATGGAGGAGATTCTAGGAGACAAGCAGTTACTCTAGGAGAGCTGGAGAGGGCCATAGAAGGTCCATAACCCATCAGCAGGACCAGTATCTGCTCCTTTGGGCAAGGAGGAACAGGATGAGCACTGCCAGGGCCCTACAAAATGACCTCCAGCAGGCCACTGGTGTGAATGTCTCTGACCAAACAACCAGAAAGACTTCATGAGGGTGACCCAAGGGCCCCCATGTCCTCTAATGGGCCCTGAGCTCACTGCCCAGCAGCATGCAGCTCGATTGGCATTCGCCATAGAATACCAGAATTGGCAGATGCACCACTGGTGCCCTGTGCTTTTTACAGATGAGAGCAGGTTCACCCTGAGCATGTGACAGAAGTGAAAGGGTCTGGAGAAGCCATGGAGAACATTATGCTGCCTGTAACATCATTCAGCATGAGCAGTTTGGTGGTGGGTTAATGATTGTCTGGGGAGGCATATCCATGGAGGGTCACACAGACCGCTACAGGCTTGACAAAGGCACCTTGGCTGCCATTAGGTATCAGGATGAAATCCTTGGACCCATTGTCAGACCCTATGCTGGTACAGTGGCTATAATGTCGGTATAGATATCCAGGAGGATTTCTTTTTCCCATTGAGATCTGATGTGTTTTCAAAGTGTTCCTTTAATTTTTTTGAGCAGTTTATATACAGTATATACCCAAAAAAAAGTAAGAAAAGAAATTTGGCAGTCACAGTGAAGTATTATGCAGACATATTGCTGTTGGTATAAAGGAGACCCAGTTTCTTGACACACTTCTGCTGAATAATTTGTTGCCCTAAACTCCTGAGTGTTAGTGTGTCAGGGAGAGGATGTGCAACATTCTTCATAATGACACTCAGTTTTGTTTTAATTCTCCCCTTTGCTGCGATCTCTATTAACTGAGCCTGCCCTTTTAATTAGCTTGTTAAATCGGTGCTCCTGTCTTTAAGTTAATGTATTGGCCCAGCATACCACAGCGTAGAAATTCATACTGACCTTCACAGAGCTGTAGAAGATGTGAGGGGGGTGTCACTACTCATTTTAAAGGTTAAAGAGCCTGCTTTGCCCTTTCTCATATAGCTCCTCCTCTGTGTTCTGAGACCAGTCCAACCTATTATTGATGTGGACCCCCAAGTACTTGAAGGAGTGCACCGCCCCTGCATTAACTTGTTGAGCAGTGACCAGGCACAGAGGCTCTTTGGTGCTGTGAAAGTCAATAGCCAGTTCTTTGATTTTGCTGATGTTTATTTGCCGACAATTCTGTTTGCACCAATAAACGTTTCCCCCTGACTCCTCTCCTCTGTCTAATTCCCCTTATCAGTACACCCCAGGAGGGAAGGATCATTGGAGAATTTCTGCAAGTGACATGACCTGGTGTTATATTTGTAGTATGAGGTGTACAGAGTGAAAAAGAGACAGGACTGTTCCTTCTAGTGCTCCAGTGTTGCTCACACAGTCCTTGACTCTCACAAACTGTGGTCCGCCCGACAGATAGTCCATTATCCAGGACACGATAGGCTCATCCACCTGCATATATCTGAGGAGAAGACACTGGGAAAATCGAAAACAATCCTCACAGTGCTGCCAAATGTCCTGGTGAGAATAGGACTTTGTAGAGCACATAGGTAATTGCATCCTCCCCTCTAAAACTGCAGTGGTCCAGGTGGTCTGCCACAAGAGAACTCATATAGTCCAGGATCAGCCACTCAAGGGTCTTCATGATGTGTGAAGTAATTTCCACTGATCTGTAAAGAGGTGCCTACATTCTTTGGAGTAAAAACAATGAAGGGTGTTTGCCACAGCAGCAGCACTTTCTGGGGCCTTAGGGACGGACTGAACGGTGACAGAGGGCACCACTGACACCATTTGGTACCATGACTTTTTCTGTGTGTAGCTTCATCAATTGTCTTCTTACTTGGTTCTCAATTATGGACATTTCACACTAATGGTCAGGGGTGGGCTTGTCACTGGTCATTCCAGCTGTTTTGGTAGGGTATGTTGTTGTAGTATGGCTGGTGTGGGAAGACTGGGCTTTGGAAGAAGGTGACAATGGAAGGGAAAATCTATTAAAAAATTGGTTTGGGGTGTTAAATCAGTCCATGTCATCTTCTACCACCTGAGCCCTGGATTGCTTGAGTCCATGAATTATACCCAGTCCATTCCATAAGTATTTCATATTATTCTGAGTGAGTTTGTTTTCTATTTTAGCTTTGTAAGCTTCCTTTCCTACACTTTTCTTTTTCTTTAGCATTTGCTATATGTCCTTCAGAGCCTCTTTGTCACTGGATTTGAATGTAGATTTTATTTTGGGAGACCTTTCTGCTCCTTAGTAATCCAAACTTTGTTTGCAAAGCAAAGGACCATCTTGGTTACTACAGTGTTGGCACAAAACTTAACACAGTTCTTGATGCAGTGACTGAGTGCCTCAGTATTGTCCCTGTGTGACATGCATAGCATTTCTTACTCTGTCATTTAGAAGCAGTCATTCAGAGCAATTTCAGCCTCCAAGCTTCACATCCTCACTGTTCTGGTGGTAACAGTGTTGTAGCTGGGAATAAGATAAATCAGGTTACGGTCAGATCTGCTCAAAGGTGCCACTAGTTTACACTTGAGAGCATCTTTAACATTTGAATACAGCTTGTTATTTCCTCTAGTGGAACATTACATACACTGATAGATAATTGTCTTCGTACCCCTTTAAAGTCACATGGTTGAAGTCACCACATATTTACTGCAGGGTTAGTATGAGTCCTCATTAAAGTGTTGCTGACAGAATGAATAATTTCCGTTGCTGTTTGTGATGGGAGAAATATAAACACTAATAAAGATGATGTAATTTGTCTCCCTGGATTAATTCCGACAGCCGGGATTTCAATGTCTGAATTACAAATTGTAGTTTTAACTGCAATATGCTCCCTTTTATACCATTCATCATTCATGATTAGGTTTACAGGCAAAGGGCTGTGGTTTTCTATGGTTATTGGCTTTTAGTTACATTGCCATCCTGGTCTAATGGTTTCATTCCATTGTAAAAGGTGCTCTCAGTTTTTCACAAGAAGGGAAAACAGAATGAATTTGAGGGTTTGTAGGTCTGAGTAGAATGTGATTTGGTGAAGCATTTACATTACAGCCTGAAACAGAGCAGCTTGTACCACATAGTGCTGATTTGGCTTCATATCATCATGTAGGAAGAAGCATTTTGGTATGTGTCAGAGAAAAGTAACATTTGAATGGAGGCCATGAAGTAATAGTAAATGCAACTTTGACAGCAAATAAACTGAAACAATGACGTTTTTATTAACCTTTTTAATGTTGTGATAAACCCTGGGCGTCAGTGAGCCCCAAACCCCAACACGATCACCAAAACACAGTCCTTTATCAAAAATAAACAAAGGTTTTATTTAAATATTCCAAAATCTCACCAATACACACAAAACACTGGTCTTTTTCTCTCACCACTGCACTGCCTTCCTCCAGTCAAGTGTTGCCTCTCTACCACCCAGCTCCGACTCGCCTGAGTAAGGGAGTGCGGTCCCTTTTTATTACAGACCCGGGAGTACTTCCGGTGCCAGGGTGATTGACCAATGGAAGTACTTCCGGGTTACACAGAAGTCCATTATTTGAGCAGGGAGCTTGTTTCCCTGGAACGCCCTCTTGCGGCACCCCATGACCCCAGCAGGGCTGCTCTGTCAGACTACATTTCCCGGCATGCCCTGCTGGCTTCCCACTGGGTGGGGATATCTGGGACTGCTGCCATCTAGTGTGCTGGGGGAATAACAGTTCCCTAGCGATCTCGCTGCTTCTATAGGGGCTGTCCGTCCATTTCTTTCTTCCGGATCTGGTTCCTTTCCTGGCCAAGATGTCTGTCCAGCCTATGTGGCATCTACAATGTATAGTTAAGATTTGTTTTATGAATTTAAAAGAAAGGGTAAATGTGTAATTTGCTAAAGTTTGGGCGTCCTATAGTAAGTCAGTGCTTTATTAACGGCCCCCATGGCAGAAATGAATCTTGGAAGATAGCGTACAGGAAATATCCACACAGAAAAAAGCACACCGTTGTATAAATGCACTGGAATTAACCACACACAGGTTAATATGTGCGCAAAGAAAAAAACGCACATGGAAGAATATGCATACGGTAAAGTGCGCAAATGGAAAAAAGCACACGGCGGCGACATATAACTATTACAAATACAAAATATACACCACCTATAGTGCTAGACGTTTTTTATAATAATAAAATATAAACGATTAACAAACCCTAATTAATAATATTATTGTAAATTAGCCATTCTTCTCAAGTAAGGCAATTTGTCCTCCGTTTCTTTATATTTTTCTTCAGAGCTGGCAACAAGCGCTGTTTGCTTCTGCTTTCTGGGGACAGGAGTCATGACAATAACTGGGTGGCTCTTGTACAATGTCTCCGTTCTTCATTTTCATTAAGGAATGGCACTTTGTTGATCGATTCTCACAGCACCTCCAAGTATCTATTCCTTTGTTGTGCGAAAACGCAGATATTCAAATCCCTTGTAACCGAGAATTTGCTTGCCTTTCTGACTGATCGAAAACTCCATCTCGCTTATTCAAAAAAAAAAGTCAACTTGCCTTGTTCGAAAGTTAGGGAAGGTCAAAGAAAACTCTAACAAATTAAAACATACAAGCTTATAAATACGTTTAGTGAACAATTATACAGTTTTGTTTATTGCAATGCATAATATAAAATTTTTTTTCTTCTTTGCATATCCACCTTTGCCGTTCATGCATTTTTCCATGTGCACATTTATCCACATGCGTTTTTTTCTGTGTACGGTTATTTCCCATGTGCTTATATGACTGTGCGCTTTTTTTCTGTTTCGCTTCTTTCCAGTCACCGGGAGGAATCACAGCTTGCACATGTTTTTTTTGGCCATCAATGAATCTTTGAATTCTTGTTTTGGGAGTTTTCCCCACTGCAGTTTGCTTTTAGCTGTGAGATATTCTTAGGCTGGCGTTCAGTGATATCCAAGTCTAGGGGCTTCAAGGGACATACCATGTTTAAATAAAAGGAATTCAGTTCATCTTATGTGCTCTTGTATGCTTATTGCTTCTCCAGGCTTTCAGTAGTAACTTCTGTAATTAATTAAGATTACTGTAATTAATCTTAATAAACAGTATAGTAAACAACTTTTGCTTCTCCTTGAATTATTGAATCCTTAACACTGAAAAAAAGATAGTAAAGTTTGATTCCAGGACCATTTTCAGACATATTTTAAAAGTGTATGCCTTGTGTTTGTTTATTGAAGTATTACCTGCTGCACATCGGTCCATATATTTCACGATCAGTGTAAGCATTTAATTTGTTAGCCACAGATGTGATTTAATGTTTATGGTTCAGGCATTTAGACCCTTTAGCAGTTGCTTTTTATTTTTCACTTGGAATAGTATGTTTACTGGTAATATGTTTTTGGTTTATTTTGTTACGTGAATTCTGCTGCCTTTCAGGTAGCACTAATTTTGCTAATCTTCTGTTTTAATTTACTTTTAATAGAAGGTGTAACATTTGATTGGCTTTCTAAATGGACATTGTTTTTTTTTTATTCTTAAGCTGTGTAATGTTTTTCATAAATTGGAATACAATATTCATAAAATGTGTATTCTGTTTTTTAGCGTAAAAGGACCAGAACTCATTAACATGTATGTAGGACAGAGTGAAGAAAATATCAGAGACGGTAAGAACTCCATTTTTGTTCACATACGTCAAAAACTGTTAACTTTGTCTGTCCTGCAAACCCCTGCTATACAAGGGGGTACATAAAAATAGCCAGGATTGAGAAAATAAATTGTTTTAATAATTTTTACTTACTGAAATTTTTGTCTCCTTCAAAGTACTCCCTCCATGTGAATGAATGCACTTGTCCCAACGGTTTTCCTACTGGTGGAAACATTTTTGGAATCGCTGAAGAGGAACGTTGTCCAATGCCTGCAGTGATTTTTCTTTGACTTCCTCCACAGTACAAAACACTTTCCTTTGAGTTCGTTTTTCATATGCAAGAACAAGAAAAACACAGAGCAAAGATCAAGTGACATTTCCCCTCGTTTGAAACGTGAAAACCACTCGTAGACCTGTGTTTTAACTTAAAGCTTCCTCTTTAAAAGCAGTTTCAAGCATCACTACAGTTTCAGCAGCTGTTTTCCTATACAGAAAAAAAAATTTAAACACAGACTCGCTGTTCTTTGTGATGGGTGATCTCCTCTAGGTACAAGGTCCTCCAAAGTACACCCAGAATTTTCTAAACACCATTCTCTGGTAAGGTTTATAGATGTACCAACATTTTAGAGTATACTTACATTCCAATTAGTAGGTGTAATACCCAGATTTGCCAGGATATTTCGTTAAGATAATGGACAACGATTATAATGCTGCCAATTAATTGGCTGTATCAGAAATACTATATAACTAAGTATATAAATATATTGATACAAGGCAGGATGGATCCTTGATTTCATATTGTTGATGCTAAATTCTGACCCTAAAATCTGAATGTTGCAGCAGAAATTGAAACTCATCAGACCAAGCAACGCTTTTCCAGTCTTCTCTTGTCTAATTTTGTTTAGCCTGTGTGAACTGTAGCCTCAGTTGCCTGTTCTTAGCTGACAGGAGTGGCACCCAGTGTGCTTTAGCCCATGTACTTAAAAGTCTGAAGTGTTGTTTGTTCAGAAATACTCTTCTGCATATCTCGGTTGTAATAAGTGGTTATTTAAGTTACTGTTGCCTTTGTATCAGCTCTAACCAGTCTGGCCATTCTCCTCTGACCTTAGGCATCAACAAGGCATCAGCATTAAAGACCTGAAAACTGCTGCTCACTGATATTTTCCCTTTTTCAGACCATTCTCTCTAAACTCTAGAGACGGTTGTGCATGAAAATCCCAGTAGATCCACAGTTTCTGTAATACTCAGACCAGCCCATCTGGCACCAACAACCATGCAATGTTTAAAGTCACTTAAATCCCCTTTCTTCCCCATTCTGATGCTCGGTTTGAATTTCGGCAAGTCGTCTTGACAAGCTCTACATGTTTAAATGCATTGAGTTGCTGCCCTCAGATTGGCTGATTAGATATTTGTGAGCATTTGAACAGGTGTACCTAATAAAGTGGCCGGTGAGTGTGTGTGTGTGTAAAGAGTGTTCCTCAGACAAATTTGTTAAAGTAAGAAATTATTTCCATCACATCAGGTATTTTGCATTAGCATTTGTGGAAATAATTTGCTTTTGCACATTAAAGTAATACTAAGCTAGAATATCTGTTTTAAAACTTGAATTGGAAACATCTGTTCGAAGACACCGTTTTGTATCATATCTTAAAACAGTGGTGCCCACACTTTTTCGGCATGTGAGCTACTTTTAAAATGACCAGGTCAAAATGATCTACCTACATTATATATATATATATATATATATATATATATATATATATATATATATATATATATATATATATATATATATATATATATGCTGAGTATATATAAGTAACTTTTTAAAAAAAAATTGTACTTCTAAGAGTAGTTTTACTGCACCATACTTTTTACTTTTACTTGAGTACATTTGTGAAGAAGAAATGCTACTCTTACTCTGCTACATTGGGCAACACTCGAATCGTTACTTTTTTTTCCATTAGATAAACTGTGACAGACAATTTTCAATCTGCTCTGTGTAGCACATGCCTTCCATTGCGTCTCCAGCTCTGACGTGAGGTTTTGGATGTTCCCCAAATCAAGGTGCTGCAGCTTTGAGGACAGATGTTGCATTTTTTGTTTGAAATCATTAACTGAGCTAATCACATTGACCTTGGTTTTCTCTTTTCCTTGCAGCTGTAAATTAAGCTCATTCAACATGTTGGTCAGATCGGAAAAAAAAATGTTTAATGACAAGGAGAAACTCCTTTTTCTCCGGCCAGGGGTCTTGAAATCTCAGCAGGAATTTCTCCCTAGCCATCTGCCTCAATGAAGGCATCTTTTATCATCTCTCCATCTTGGAAGGACTTCTTGTGCTTAATGATCAAGTGACTCACCTGGAACGATGCTTCGGTGTGTCAGCCTTTGCTTTTGAATTCAGCCGAGTGAAAAATGACAACTGTCCGATTAACTGCAATTTTAGTTCCCTCTCCTTTCTCTTTCTCAGATCGCTTTTCGGAAGGAAGTCAGTTTCGTAGTTTTTATGAACAGTTCGAAAGTGTCTTTCCATATTTTCCTTCTTTGGAATAGCAATGATAGATTGACAGATCAGACAAACGCACTTCGATTGTGACATTGTGAGAGAAAAAAAATCCTCTTCAAATTCCACATCCAGCCCGCAAACAACAATTTTTTTTTAAAATCCTTTTTTAGTCGATATAAATTGGAAGGCTAACTAGATCATTTAGATAGCTGGAGTTTTGCAGTAGCTTGCGCGTTTGATCGTGCGTGCTGGATGACCAGTGTGTTAGAGGAAAAGTAATCTCAGACTGGCTGCCCTGTATGTCAATCAAGTGGCAAATGCCACAGGGAAGATATATGATAGACTAACATTTAAAAACAATTTTTTTAATGTAACGCGATCTATCTGCACTCCCTTTGCGATCTACCGGTCGATCACGATTGACGCATTGGGCACCCCTGTCTTAAAACATCTTTCAAGACAGTAAATAGGTTCTTAATGCACCTTCCGTTTGTTTTATTGTTTCAGTCTTTGCCAAAGCCAGGGCTGCATCTCCCTGTATTATTTTCTTTGATGAGCTGGACTCATTGGCACCAAATAGAGGAAGGAGTGGAGACTCTGGTGGAGTAATGGACAGGTAAGTATTGTCGTAGAAAAAATCTTTCCTCTATGTTCAAAGAATGCAGTCACAGACCCCAGATGAGAATGCAGAACATTTCTTTATTTGCACAGAGATATGCACACGTCTCAGTCCAGAATTAAACAATTCATCTCCTTTTATGCTTTTTATTTCTAATCACATCACCTTATCTAATGCATCACATCATGTGACTCTTAATATGCAGAACTTTATCACCTCCTCCAATCAGATAAACCCATTAGTTATTTCTGACTCATGTCAATTCTCCCATTATTCTGAACACTGCTTTGTTAAGGGGGTGTTTTGTTGATGGTCCTATTGATCTTAGCACCGCTTTATAGGGGAGGGGCATGCGCTTTCCCTTCAGTTTATCCCACTTTTTGGAGAGGGGGTTTGTTACTCATTTACTTCATTCTAACCTTGGAAAATAATGTTGGTATCTTCTCTAAGATGAGGTAGAGAATTCATGAGCTTAAGCTTTAAATTATGTTTAGTTAACCCTTGAGTTACATTTAATCCTTTTCCTTGTGGTGAACATTTACTTGTAATAAATTGTAGCAGATTATTATATATTAAGTAAAAAGTCTATAGAATCAGCCACTAATTACAAACAAATACATTTGGGTAGGTATACTCTAGAAAGTAGAAAAGAAGAATCTATTCCATGTGTAACTGAGTTTGTTGAGGGTTTCCAAGTAGTTCCAAATAGTTCAACAAAAACATGACTTATACAAGAAAAACACTCCACAGTCCAAAAGTCTTTGTTTCAAGGGATTTTGTGAAATTCAAAGCAAGCAATTCCCACAAAATAAGGAAAAAAGAGTGGATAATACCCACAAGAAAAAGGGAAACTTCTTGTCTGTGATATTCTGCTTGAGGCTTAAGTGCCTAAATTACATTTCTCAAGGTGTCTTATCTGTTATCACATATACTAGGATCCACGTTTGACCTACACATGTAATGGTCTGAAAACTACATGCCCTTAGTAGCTATCCGACTAACAGTTCTAGCTGTTTAACTTCGATTTGAGAGCATTCTATTGTCTGCATACAGCAACACAGCAGAGCATTAAGGACATTCCGTTAACTTGTTAGCTTATAGGGTCAAACAGAATCTTCCATTATCTATGTGAACCTGCATTCAATTCAGATGAGGCAAAAACATAGGTACATTTATTATTAATATTAATTTAAAAGCTTTGCTTCTTAAACCATGTATGTTCTCATTATGTGTATTACACAAAAAGAAGCATGATGTACAGTGATCCCTCCTCGATCGCGGAGGTTGCGTTCCAGAAAATCCGCAAAGTAAAACCCATAAGTTTTTATGGTTATTTTTATATATTTTAAGCCCTTATAAACTCTCCCACACTCTTATAAACATTTCCCACACAGTTATACAGCATAAACCCTTTATATTCTCTTAGATATTAGGTAAGGTTCGTTGAAATTATGTATATAAACACACTGTTTATATACTACGCTCAAACATACGTATCGTATATCATTGAGGAGTTTTATTTAATACGTAATACAGTTTTAAACACATTGTAATTGATTAGGTAATATAAAAATAAATGAAAAATCTACATGTAAATATAAATAAAACCTAAATGTTATTTTAAAGATATTGAGCGTCTCCGATTTCACATATGTTACAGCCATTATGTTACGTACAATGCAAGAAAAATTGTATAAAATGTGTGTACAGTTACACTAAACGTACATACATGTACTAAGTACGTAGAAAATTAGTTATGGGTACTCACCAATAATGACACGACGACTTGTCCGATAACGATGAGGTAAATGTTACTGCACAACAAAGGAGAGCGTTACAGCTCTTTTAAAGGAGCCTCTTCAGGTGACTGTGGCGCTTGGGCACGGCCCCGGAAGCAGTAGCAGGAGCAGATCGTTTTGGAGCCATAACGTTGGGCTTGACTACGCACAAAGATAAACACAAAAGTTAACCCTTTACACAGTGAAACACGTTGATGCTGAATGAGCGAGACAAGATGCTGGCTGACACAAAGCGGAATCGAATGCTGCGCTCTGTCGCTGAGCCAATCAGCACCCAGGAACTTAAGCACGTGGTCTGATTGGATAGCTTCTCAGCCATTCGCCAATAGCGTCTCTTGTGTAAAATCAACTGGGCAAACCAATTGAGGAAGCATGTACCAGAAATAAAAAGACCCATTGTCTGCAGAAATCCGCGAACCAGCGAAAAATCCGCGACATATATTTAGATATGCTTACATATAAAATCCGTGATAGAGTGAAGCAACGAAAGTCAAAGCGCGATATAGCGAGGGAATACTGTATATTCTAAAATTAACTAGTCTTTGCATATTAGAATGTGGGAATGCAAATATTGGTGATTATTTAAATTGCACGATACGACAGAAACTGTACTTGAATAATATACTTTATTGAAAAAAGTACAGTAATTTTGGAATATTTGGGACTCAAAGGGATACTATATGGGATTTTATCATAGATCACTAAAGCAACATCACTTCTATCAGTTTTTTTAATACAATGTATAACACTCTTCCTCAAATCTTGAAACTTATAGTTTGCTTGTTTGAAAAGCTCATTTACTTTCCAAATAATTTAATCATTCAGAAGGTAAAAGAATCACATGTTTGTTCTGCAGGTAGTCACTCCGCAGAGCATTCATGTGGCACCATGTGTTCTGAACACTTAGGAACCCTGTTAAACAGCACTGAAAAATACATAAGGGGCTTGTTAAAGGGGCTTAGAAATAAATGAAAGTATGCAACGACTTGCAGAGAATACAAGTGTTGTAGACCAGCATGAGACTATCTACTGTATACGTTATTTTGAAGAAAACGTCTCTGTAGCACTTTGCCTCAAAACTGAGTAAAGCCTATCAGTTTACTTGATGCCTTGAGACAATGTTATTTCCTTACAGACAACGCATGCTGATTTATTTACTCTGCTATTACTAGAAGACGATTGAATCTGGAGGCAGTTATACCAGAAAGTACCTAAAAGCACAGGTCTGCCCTTGCGTAATCCATTACTGTTACAAGCAAAAGCAGTATCCATTACTGTTTTATTAGGAAAAGGTTTTGGATTGACCTCTCCTAAAACAAAAATCTCTTGTCTCAACTCTTTACCTGTGGACCCACACTTATGTCATCTTCTCACCCTGTATGCTCTAAGTCCAGGGGTCGGCAGCCTTTCAGTGGTGTCGTGCCAACCCTGTGTTACAATGTTATTCTGCATGCTGACATAATTCTACCAGTTCTATTATATCTAGTATCAAAATCGGTCTGGTTATAATGGGTTTCAAAAGTATATACTTTTTAAGCCCATTATAACTGGATCTTATATTATTGCTACACAATTACACATTAATACACAAGATAATATGTGAAAAGAATGTTTTGTCAAATTTTTTTAAAACTACATTCGGTGGCTTTATTTTTGGTTCCAATTATTTGACTAAATTAAGTACTGTAGTTTGTTTCTTAAAGCCAGAAACAGCAATTTTTATAGCTTCACTTTTGTCATCAGAGTTTTTAAACGTGCACTGATGTTTAGTTTGATAATGTCTTTGTACACTTGACGTGGGACACACGATACTTTCACAGCGTAACGCACAAACGGCCCGATTTTTGTACAAATCCATATTAATTCGTCCAAGAGTCTTGAAAAGAGCGAACATAAAGTGTTTGTCTTTTATGAGTCATTTTAGGGCAGTGTATTACTTAATAATAATGAGGTTTGTTTTAAATGTAACACGGCCGGCACTGAACACATGCTTTCACTTTACATGTGAGTCGCTTGCGCAAAACATAGGTGGGAGTGCGAACACATGCACTGTAATTAAAATATAATAACAAGAGGTTGGTTTTAACGTTCCACGGCCTGCACTGAACACATGGTTTCCATTTACATGTGAGGCACATACGCAAAATTAAGCTGAGGGCGATTCTGAACTATAACATATATATATATATATATATATATATATATATATATATATATATATATATATATATATATATATATATATATATTTTTTTTATACTGTATTTCAGTTCAATCAGAGTGCCATTGAAAATCATTCCACGCGTCACAGGTTGCCGACCCCTGCTCTAGTTATTCATGCACTTGTACCTAAGACTATGGTCTGGCTTTATTAAGACTGAACTGCTACGGTCACTTTTTTTCTCTTGGAGGCGTCTTCTTTTTTTTTTTTTGTATGTTCCTGTGGATTAACAGAACAGAGCAATAAAACAAGCATGGAGCAGGAGTAGATACTTTAATCAGTCATCACCATCTTCAGCATTACTTAAAATATTATTTAACATCAGCAAAACCAAAGGACTGGTCATTGACTTTCTCCCCACCACAGAGCCACTATGTCTGGTCACTATTCAAGGTGTGGATGTAGAGGTGGTCCTTTCCTATAAGTAGTTGGGAGTCCCAGGTCTCTGAACACAGACCAACTATATAAGAAATGGCAGAGCAGGCTCTTCTTCTTTAGGAGACCTCGTTCCTTTAATGTGGGAAGTGGCATCCTTTACATTGTCTATAACTGTGATTGTCAGTGCAATTTTCTACACTGTAGTTTGCTGGGCTACTAAAATCACTTCAAGAGAGCCCCACTGAATAAACAAGCTGATTAAAAGGGCAAGTTCAGTTATGGGATACACACTGGACCCCATGGAGGTCGTAGTGAAGGAGAGAATTAAAACAAACCTGAGTGCCATTATGAACAATGCTGCACACTCTCTCTCTGACACACTAACACTGAGGAGTTTAGGCCAAGAAATCATTCAACAGGAAGTGTGTCAAGAAACTCTACAGGGGCTCCTTTATACCAACAGCAATATGTCTACATGATGCCACTCTGGGACTGACAACCAAGTCAGAACGTTTCTTTCTTTTAAATTTTCTTTCTTTATTGTCATTCCAGTGTCTATTCAGACCACAGTGTGTATGTATTTATATGTATTTACCTACATATTTTCTTATTGATATAGCTTCTCTTAAAGGACAGATTTTCCCCAGGGGACAATTAAAGTTCTGTCTAATGTCCAAAAGCAGAAGCAAAGCAAATAAGAGTGAAGCTGATCAAAGCCCCCAATGTGCTGCAGTGTTCAGGTGGTTCTCCACTCCTGTAGTCACATTGCCTTAACTCAGATGTCTCACGCCATGGAGGTCTCTGTGTTCTTTCTGATGCCACTGCTCTGCTCATTGTCTGACCTTAATAAGGCTAGTCTAATGTGTGTTACAGAATTACTGGGAGCCGTTTGGGTTCAAACTGTACTTCTGACATTTACATGTCACCATTTAATCAGAATATCTGATGCTTGTGCAGATAGGTGTGCATGTATGCCAAGCATTGTGCTCTGCAAGCATCTTTTTTTGCTCATTCAGCCAGTTCAAAGCAGTCCTTAACCTTTAACTAAATACATCAAAGCTTCCTCTAGCTGACAGGGTTTAAAAATACATTAGCTAAGAAAACATCCATATGACCCACTTAAACATATTGCCTTACTTAAGACCTATCATCTGTAAACACTTTTAAAATCTTCAAAGTGGAAAGAAAGATAACTAAAATACTTTCTTAATAGAACTACTACAAGAATAAAATCATATTCCCCAGCCGTTACCACTCTACGTTATGGGACACACCGCCACACTCCACCCCGTCAGTGACTGCCTAGCTACCAGCCATCACAACTTGAGCTCTCTTTCTGTCACTTTTCTGGGCCTCTCCTGGCAGCCCCACCACACTCAACTCTCAGGTTCTTCTTACTTGCCACTTCTGCCTTTGGGCAGGTCTCTTTCCTTCTTTCCCACTGTTGATATGCTCTTCTTCTATCCCTAAAAACTGCTCTGTTCCTTTGTGTTAGACGTCCTTACTGCTTTCTTGGTGATACTCATCTGTTGTTCTGTTTGGCTCCTCTCCTTCATCGCCCCTGCAGCTTCCTTTTCTCTAATTTATTTTTATTATCTTTAACTAAGCTTGTGTAAACCTACAATAGTGGCCACTCTTTGTTACTTGCCGAAGTGCTTTCTCTGACCCCATGCTCAGCTTTGCCCTGCATGTCGTCACTTCTAACCATCCTCCACATTCTCTGCTTATTCCAAAACTCTGTCTTGAAGCTGCCATAGTTTGTCTCTTTTATTTTAACGTTAATTTTTTTTGATGCAAGTCCTTTCATGATTCATTTTTTGTTCATTTTTACTACTAATGAGAGTATTTGTTGTACAATGTTTGCTTTGTTTTCAGCTGTACTAAAACACAATGTGGTAGTGTGTGCCATCATCTGAAAGGAGCTGGAAAATGAAGGCCAGTTGATTGGTACGGTACTTCTGTTATCATTTACTCAGGTCAGATCTCTTCTTTTTCAGGGTTGTGTCACAGCTTCTAGCAGAGTTAGACGGACTTCACTCTTCTGCAGATGTGTTTGTGATTGGAGCCACCAATCGGCCTGATCTTTTAGATCAGTCACTTCTCAGACCAGGCAGGTAACTGTCAATGGCACTTCTTGGGAGGATTGTTACCCTACACTTTAGCAGAGTAACACAATGGTAGTTACAGCATTTAAAAGAAATGTCCAAAATAAAGTGCTAATCCTAAAGAAATATTGCAGTAAAGTACATTCTAGTGCCTTAACAATGTCTTCACATCTGTTTACTATTTTTCCTAAGAAAAAAACCCAATTTGAGGAAGTGTAACTATAGTCGATTCTTTTGCTGATATTTCCAACATTGTCAAAATTCTTTTTTTTTTTTTTAATTCTTAAAGGATTTAATAACGTTGTGGATGCTAGGGGTCACTGTTGCCCCTTAAACCCAACAGACAGACACATAGGACACAGGGTAAAAGCACCAAGAAGATATTTTTATTCTTTTATTCCTTAAACAGTGCCCTCCAAGCACCAAAGCCACAATAAACACAAAGCACAATATTCTTCTCTCTTTCTCTCAATTCTTTCTCCTCCACACCTCCCAGCAAACTTCGTCAACCTTCACCCGACTCTGGCTCGCCTGCTGGGTGTTCCACAGTCCTTTATATATTCTCCGGGTTAGATGGAAAATTCAAGTTTTTGATCAGCCCGGAAGTACTTTGGGGGCTATAAGGAAAGCATGACTCCCCATGTCCTTCCACAGCACCCCCTGGTGGCACCCATGGCACCCAACAGGGCTGAGATATCGAACTCCAAGTCCTGGGAATCTGGGGCACCAATACACTCCAGGGAAGTTACCATGTAGCGTCTTGGGCGAGGCAATGTCCAGAAGTAGCTGCCTTCCCCCATCCTTCCATTCTCGGGGCGTCCCGTTCGGGCTGAGCTGCCGGCTGTCTCTTACAACGTAGATCCAGCAAAATTGTTTCAACCTAATGGTGAATCACTTACTGGAGAACACCAGTGGAGATGAACCCATTAATGTAATTAATTTGTAAGGTAATTTTATACATTATGTATAATGTAAGAAGTGGATTTGACTCAACAATGGAATGCAATACATTTTTTTCTCTTCAAATTCTTGTTCCTTATATTTTTCTATGCAACATATGTGAATTTCATGCACAAACTCCTTAGGCATAAATGGATTAAGAGACGGTGTATTTAGGACTGAAGCCAGGAAGTACTTCTTCACGCAAAGAGTTGTAGGACTCTGGAATAAACTAGCAAGACATGTACACTACTGGTCATATGTTTTACAACACTTCGGTTTTTGCAGTTTTTCTTCAAAATTTAATCAGTTGAAATTCAATGAATGACCTAAAATGGTGAACATGTAAGCAGTTTTAATTTAAAGTTAGGCTAGGAAATTTCAGACTATTACAGTTAGGCCTTCTTCATACAATAACTAATAGGTTACAACCTACAGATGTTCTGCAGTAATTTAAGTAAACTAAGGCTCGCTAGTTGAAGCAAACAATTTGCACAGGTGTCCAAACTTCTGTTGATTACTTAAAAACCCTCTGTCTGTTTTAAAGCAGAGTTGGAGCACACTGTGTTACTACACCCTCTGAAGTGCAAGTATTCCAGTGATAATGGCAAGAAAACTGCAATTAACAAATGAAATGACACAGAGCGTTATCACCCTTAAAATTGTAGGCCTTTAATTTAGAGAAATTTGAAAAAAAATCAGTGAGTATGGTGTCGTGCACAATCCAAAGGCAATTGGAAACTGGAAGAAACTCCAATAGGAAGAGACCTGGCAGAGCCAAAGTTACAACCCAATCAGTAGACAAGTTTCTGAGGGTCACCAGCTTGCATGACAGGCACCTCACAGCATAACAGCTTCAAGCACAGCTTAACGGTGGTGGGGGAAAAAGCAAGAGTGAGTTTCTACTGTGAAGAGGAGACTTTGCGCTACAAGTTTGACAGTGCAAGTGATAGTAAGAAAGCCATTCCTTAAAGGACAAAACAAGAAAGCAAGACTTGCCTGTGCCATGAAATACCAGCTGTGGACTACTGCAGACGGGAAAAAAAGCCTTATGGACTGATGAGTCAAAATTCGAAATCTTCAGTTCTTCACGCAGGGTATTTATACGCTGTTGAGATGGTCAAAGGATAGTCCCTCAGTTTGTGACACCAACTGTCACACATGGAGGAGGAAGTGTGATGGTCTGGGGCTCTTTTGCTGGAGGCAGAGCTGGTGACTTGCACAGAGTGACTGGCATTCTGAATCAAAAGAGTTGCCACAGCATTTTGCAGCACCACAAAATACCTTCTGATCTGTGTCTAGTAGGTCAGGGGTTCATCTTACAGCAAGAAAGTGACCCAAAACATACCTGCTGGCTATGTCAGAACTACATGAAAAGGAAAGAACAAGAAGGTACACCTCAAAACATGGACTCCACACTTAAACCCCATTCAGTTAGTTTGGGATGAAAGGAAAGCAACCTACAAGTGCAACGTATTTTCATAACGCTACATCTTATCAAGTTTATTACATAGAAAATCACCTGAAAAACCCTGGACCATCGAGAAGTGTGTGAACCAACGACCTGAAGAATCGTTTTCGTGCCGAACAGGAATCGCCCCCGCATAAATCAAAGTCATCCAGACGATCTGGATCTGCATAATCAGATCTGGACCACCCTGTATAACTGTGGGAACTCTTGCAGCAGTGTTGGGAAGATCTTTCTGACCAGTATTTGGTTTCCATCATAGAAAGAATGTGTTTGGCCTTTACATCAGCATAAGGTGGCTACTTGGATAAAATTTTGTACACTTAATGATTCCTTGACATATTTTTTACTTGCTATTATTTCTTCTATGCCTTGATTGATTTCATGAAACATTAAGACATTAAACTGCGTGCATTTTCATAAAAACTGAAAAAACTGAGGTGTTCTAAAACGTTTGACTGGTTGTGTAGTTAAAGCAGACACCTTGACCAGCTTTAAGAAGTGTCCGGAGGAGATCTCGGGACAGCTTAGCTGCTAGCTAAACAAATGGGCTTGATGGACTGAACGCTGTTGTCTTGTTCGTCAAATTTCTTCTTTTCTAAAATATTTCAGGCTGTTTACTTTTGATTTATTACCATGGATTATCACCGAATTGTTCTCGTTTTGGTAGAAAGATGAGGCCAGTAGTGTAATACTTAAGGTTTGTACCTTGTACTTCAAAGCCTGAGGGTGCGGGTTCAAGTCTTGCTTCTGACACTGTGTGACCATGAGCAAGTCACTTTACTTGCTTGTGCTCGAAGTATAAAAAATAAATAAAAGGTAAAGTACCATTTCAGGCTAACGGAAATAGCCCAAAAGTTGATAGAAATCTATGTTTTGTACCCAATACGTGTATGCAAAATTTGGTTGACCCAAGTGAAAGCGTACTCAAGCTATTGTGTTTACACACGTACAGATACTCGGGGAGGTCTAAAATGACGAGATTCATCAAAATCTCAAAATGGAATTTTTGGAGGATTCCAATACTCTCCCTATACTTCGTCTACGAGTAAGTCAGGGAGGTCTAAAACGTAGAGATTCATTAAAATCTCGACATCGTATCTTTGGATGATTCCAATACTTTCCCTATACTTCATATACAAGAAATTAAAAAAATGAAAGAAATGTAACAAATTGTATCTCAAATGTTGCAAGTTGTCTTGGATGAAGATGTCAGCTAATTAATAAGTAATAATGATAACTAATGTCCTGATAAAAATGAATTCAAAAGATGTGAAGATATTCACGTAACCTTCTGGTCTGTAATTATTGTAAACTCCATCGTCAATGACTGAGAACAGCAGGATGACATTTTACACCTCATCTGTCCGTGTGAAAAAAGAAAGAGTTATAGGAATTAATTTCTTCATTGTACTGTCAACATAGGTAATTGTAACTGACAATTAATTAAAACTCTTTGGCAAGCTTTTGTTAATATTTATGAAGCTGCCAGGGTCTGCTTTACAACATAAAGAAGACCCCAAGGCTAACGTAAGTCTACAAGAACTGAATGTTAGTACAGTGAGATTAGAAAGGCTACACTGTTTATGCTTATTTTTGTCTTTTATTTTATGCCAGATTTGATAAATTGTTGTACGTCGGCATCAATGAAGATAAGGAGTCCCAGTTGCAAGTACTGAAGGCGATTGCTAGCCGGTAGGCATATCTGTGTTATTTAAATTCTATTTTAAGCTGACATTTAGGATGCTTTTCTGACTCAACATTATAACTATGCCCATTTTGTTTTTCTTTTGCTTTGAATGCTGAATATTTTCCTGAGAAATGTTTAATTTGGAGTTCTGGTTATTTTCTATCTACAAAACTAATTTGTTGGTTTGTCTCTCAGTCGTTATTTAAAGAGCATAGTGACGTTCTTAGCCTGATGTGTCAACAACTTGTGGCACATTACTGTTCTGTGGTGCTAGTCACATGGGAACCTTACCTTAAACCCTTGCTATTCTTCCGTCAACAGGAGTTAAGCCCCGTTCAGTTGATATTAATCCTCCATTTACAGTGGAACCTCGGGTCGCGACCGTAATTCGTTCTAAAACCCTGGTCGCAACCCGATTTGGTTGTGACCTGAAGTAATTTCCCCCATAGGATTGTATGCAAATACAATTCATCCGTTCCAGATCGTACAAACTGTATGTAAATATATATTTTTTTAAAGATTTTTTAAGCACACATAGTTAATTATACCACATAATGCACAGTGTAATAGTAAACTAAGTGTAAAAACATTGAATAACACTGAGAAAACCTTGAACAGAGAAAACTCATTGCAAGAGTTCACGCTACAGCCTTACGAACCGCTCGCTGATAACACTTTTTTAATGAGTTTTAAGCACAGGAAAAAAAATGAACATTTGCAAAATCCATAATTTATACAAAAACTAACCATAAAAAACCAAGAAAACTAATCTTGCATGAGTCGAGTTCTGGCATGAAGGAAGTGAGGAGGAACTGGGTGGAGAGGAGATTACACTTTTGAGGTAAAGTCCCTCTGTGCGATGCACGTCTGACTGAGAACATTGTACAGTACAGGGAGAGACTGAACACGTGCGTAAATCACCGGCGCGTACGAACCGGAAAGGAAACTGGCTTGTTCGTCACCCGAGTGTGTGGTCGTGAACAGATGCAAAAGTTTGGCAAACTTTTTGGTCGTAACCCAATTTGTACGTGGTCTGAGACGTTCGTGATCCGAGGTTCCACTGTATATGAGCATTTGTACTTGCAGATAGATGAATTGCATTGCTTTTAAGGCAGCTCCTTTCATAATCTTTTTATTTAATAATGGCAACTAACTCACATTTTGGTTATCAAACCAATGGATATTAATATGTAGCTAACTTATACAACATTTCCCCATTCATTTTGTGACATTAATTTTATCACGCAACTTGACGATATGAAGTTATTCTGAGTCAGCCGTACAAAGGTGTGTAACGTTTTAGGTTGAGGAATGGCGAAAAAGCCTCCATTACTGACTTACTGTTATGTAACAAGACCATAACAAAAGGCGTCTCTGAGTCTTCATAACACTTACAAATTATCAGTAAAGTGTTTATTCATATCTGCAGTGTGGCCTACTAACAAACCTTCACTTTGGAGTGGCCTGAGGTGGTTAACTGAGACACAGAATTAATATGTAATATCAAGAGAAATAAGACCTGTGAATCCTTCATATTAACAAGTCGTTTTACCATCCTGCCAATGTGCCACACCACACAGAGATGAGTTACCCATCTGCTGATGTTTTCTAAGTGGTATGAAGCCCAAAAGAAGCCTTTGTGAAGGTCTTGTTACAGAAGAGTAAATGATTAAGAGATGCATTTTTGCAGCACCTACCCATTGTGTGATGCACTGTTTGTCACAAAAGGATGAAAACCTCCACAGAAACATCCTTCATTGCTGCGGTTCACATTATGCAAGGTTTAACTTGTTAAAGTCATTGTAATGTGACTTTTGGCAAAGCAAAATAAAGCAAAGGATAGTAAAAATAGTCAGAATTCAAAAGCTGGAGAAACAAACAAAATCATCACAACCAAATATGTGAACCCCAACTCAAAGGAAAAAAATAAAAAAAGAAAACTCTCCGCTTTATAACTTCCTTTGATTTTATATCCAGGAACTTGGACAGCATTTGTAGTGCGTCGCCATCTTAAATATCAGCGGCACGCTAACATCACACGTAGTGACTTCCGGTAGGCAGATGCTTTGAATGGTGCAGGCAACAAACCGGTTGCAGCCGTTAGAAAATACACAAAATGACGGGAGCTGATAACCAAAATGCCGGCACAGTAATGTCACAAGCAGTGAAAAATTAAAATTATCTAAAAATGAGGTTATACAGAAAAAACAAATTAAAGCAGACATGGAGTCTGCTTAATACAAAAGCCCTAAACATGACAAATTCAGTTTTAGGCATGTAATTATTAAGTCATGTGACAAGAAAATGCAAATATATCTCATCGTTACCAACTCCTCTGAGTTGGCTTCACCTAGAGTTTGGGGAAAAAGGGCGAAAATGTTGAGAAACCTCACCCAACTCTGCAAAGTGCACTGAAGTCAATGGGCAGGAGAAAGTGAACTGGTTTTGAGTGGATTATAATGGTGCAGTGGTCTTTTAATTGTCCCTGAGGGCTAAGAAGACATCTGTCGAGTATAGTGGGCCAATGATTGCAGTGAAAAATCAGAGCCACTGTGCCACCCTGAGAAAAACATTAATAGAAGTAAATATCAGAACAGTAAAAATTCTTGCAGTGGCAGACAGGAGGCATTATTTCACTGAGGTGTGCCACCCCCCCACAGATTCAATAGCAGGGGCTCCACCTCTCTTTGTGTTTTTTTTTTTTCCCCCCACGACGCTTTAGCTTATTTTCTGCCGCTGCTACCAATTAAGCGCAACACTAAAGCACGCATTCCTGTTGCCATCAGCTGCACAGCACTCTGGGTAATACTATTAAAGGGGTAGCCATATTACACACAGGTCACATACAAGTCCATACAAAAAGCCCAGACCTCGTCAGTACACGAGTACAGCTACACGTTTCCAGTTTCCCTCTGCATTTGTGTCGTTTTGTGTTTAAATGTATTGACTAGTTTTCCACTAATATGAGAGGCTTAGGTCCTTAGCCATCGGTTCCTAGTGACCTGCAACTCTCTTCACATTAATTGGAGATCAAGTTTATTCTTTCCTGAGTTTATTAAAAAAAAAAAGTTACCTTTAGGATGCCATGGCGAGTGGTACAAAGAAAAGAAATCTAGCGTCCAGCTGTTTGAAGCTCCCCCCAATACACCTGATTTTAGTGCCTTGTGGTTTCAGGTTGCTCCCAACGATGAAACAATCTTTGTGTGGGAATGTTTTTGAGCAACGATACATTAAATGAGCAACTTGAGAACTTACCTCCTGGCAGTTTTAATACTTTATATGACAAGTGGATCAGGCACATGAGAAAGTGCATTGAGTCTGAGGGTGACTGTGTGGAAAAAGCTGGAATGCTGTGTTGAAGTCACCAAAAAATGAACTTTTATTTGTTTTCGCCTTGATTGTTGTTTATTTTATGAAATGCTAAAGACTCTTGTAATGTTCCTTGTATTTTGCCCACCACTAGGATTAGTATTATATACCTCAGGGTGCTGGCCCATCCAACACTGAGTGTTACAGCTCTGAAACGCTGCACTGGCTTCGCAAAACATCATGAGGTGCTGGGAAAAAAAGCTTTCCAAAATGGCAAATTTGAACAAAATTATTCTGTAAACATATTCACTGCAAAAAATAAAGTGACAGTCCGGGTTGGTACTAAGCTCCCTGTTGCAATTGGGAGCCTCTTTTGAACCAGAAACGCTGATAATCAGGAACTGAGATGAGCCGGGCAAATGAGGACACACACACTTACAGCAAGGGGTCGGTGCAAAGGTGTGTTCAAAACAGTGCAGCACTCCAAATCTTCATAAATAAATAGGCAATAAATAAAAAATCCAATAAAATGGGTGAAAATGTGGAGCTTAAAATATCCAAATAAATAATCCATAGAATGAGCTTAAAATTGTGGAGATAGCTCTTTGAGCTTATAATCACGGAGATAGTTCTTTCTTCCTTAAAATAAAATGAGCCCCAATGTTACTTTCTGAAACCAACATCTTCACTGTTTACCCCACGTGAGATCTTGCACCGGAGGAGACGCCCAAACAACAGATGCTGTCACAATCTTCGATATCTGGCTCGGGTCACCATTGCCAGGCCTTCGCCATCCCTGAAGCTGCACTGAGCCACACTCATGTCTCCCATCGCCATTCCCTTGACATCAATGGCAGACACCACACAACAGGCCACTCCTACTTCCCAGCATCACCCAAAAGGAGCGGCCCTTCTTCAACCTCTAGGCTCCTCGCTATTCCTGATCACCTGCTTGTTTTCAATAGAGTCTAGTTACAGTCAGGACAGTTTTAGGCCTCGGACAGATTCACCGACCTGAGACATTCTGAGGCCCCTGTCAGTTGCATCTCTTTTGACTCCACCTACTTTCCACGCCGCCAACCCCGTGTTAGCGGTACACTTTTGTGCTAAATGGACTGTTATAGTAATGGTGGCAAACTAAACGCATGTGCAGAAAAATATTTATTATAAATAAAAAAAGCTTCACAATAATAAACTGTCATGCTAATGTAATAAACGTCTCTTCGTACTTGCTGCGAGGTCGCGAGCCATCAACACAAAGGTACACAAAGCCGCTCAGCTAAAGGAGCAGGTCTTAGCTGGATGACTCAAACGACTACATTGTATCTCTTCGTACTTCTGAGGGCGAGTGTGTCATTCCTCTGGAGCATAAACTGCACCACAATTAATGATTTGTTAATATAAATATTAAAATTGTGTACCCCAGTAGTAATACAGTACTAATGCTATAACACAGAGAGGACCACTAAGATGGTACTCTAAACAGCCCTTAACGTCTGGCGTGTATTACATATTTTGAATGTTTACACACATTAAATGATTTACTCGATTCAGAGTCTATAAGAATATGTAGTGTTAATCGTATCTGAGTGCAACATGTAATTTATTCTTCTTCATCTTCTTCCTTAGCAGTTCCCATTTTTATATGCGGCCAAGCTTCGTATTACCAATATGGATCCTCAGCCACAGAGCTGCTACTCCATTGAGTGCAGCACTTAACTAACGTATTAAAAAGTGCAGTCTCGAGAATTAGACATGGCAAATGCAGATATTAAACGTATACTATAAAATACAAAATGATTTTTTTGTTCAATTTGTTGCTAATATATGACATCAAAACAACTGCTTCGGATGTAAAACTGAGAGACCTCGATAGTTTACAAGTTTAATAAATGCTGAATCCACATTTGAGTGTAGGAACTAAAGGGAATTGAAATCGTCATGAGGGTCATGTAACATAGGCGTCAGTTCACCGCGAAAAAGGGGGAGGGGCTTCAGAAGGGGCATCAATTTATAGACTTCATAGTGTCCGAAGTGCTCAGATCTGTCTGAGGCCTAAAACTGTCCTTGGCTGCAGCTGGACACTTCTCCTTGTTTTTCTAAAATGTAAAAAAAATGTTCAACTGTACATGGCTGTACATCAAGGAAAAAAAAAAACATCGTGATGTTAATATTCAGTACAGGCACACAACTCCCGAGTGTCAAGTTTGAATCCTGGTGCCAGGTCCTGGTCAGTGTGCAGTTGGCATGTTCTCTGTGTCCAACTGTGGGCTTTCCTGCCCCATTCCAGCGATACCCATGGCATAGCTTCATTTACAACTCAGAAATGGTCTGTCGTGAGTGGATGTGTGCCCTGAGATGAATATGGATGACTGTCTTGCACCTTGTACTGCACATTTTAAGAAATGGATGGATCTTCATTCCTTTCTTTTCTTTTCTGCTGAAAACTATTTTTAAAATGCATAGAGACCTCACAACACAGGTATTAAAAATAAAGTAAAATTGTTATTATTTACATAAGCTGATCCTGATTTTGTTATTATGATGAATGCTAAACACTACAAAGCATCATTTAACTAATATAGAATGAATATGTTCTTTCTTGTTAGATTCAAGATGGATCCAAGTGTTTGCCTTCATGATGTTATTGAAAGATGCCCTCCTCAGCTAACAGGAGCAGATCTGTATGCTTTATGTTCAGATGCCATGATGTCAGCCTTAAAGCAGAAGATCAAGAGGATAGAAGAAGGTTTATATGCAGATTGTCTTGAATTTTTGGCTATTTTGACCAATGGCTTTGTTACTGCAATGCCAGCTGGGCTCGTTTTCCATTGCCAACAGTAATACCCATGTACAGGGCAGCCACATAGGCCAAATAGGCAGAGTCCAGGTAAGGTGAGGGTACTGTCGTTTAAAATGCACTATGATTACAGCAGGCACTGTGTGTGTAAGTAGCCTGGAGTGGTGATGGTCAACTACAGGGAGTGCACATTTAAGAATTTAGACTATGGAAATATTTTTTAATATAACCCTCGGCGTAGAAGGCTAAATGAATGTGTGGAGACAAGTATCAAAACGTTCTGTACAATTGTATCTAAATGCAGTGTATCACTAAATGAAAAACTGAAAAGTTCACAACATTCTGCAGGTAGAATTTAAAGAAATGTACATATCAGTAAAGCTGACTGGAATACGTAACCGAAATCTTAGAACACAGAGGTGCCCAGTGAGGCTCGTCCAGGAGGCACTGACCTCAAGACAGTGAAAAGTGCTCACCATTTGTCAGTACTGTAGTGTCATTGGGACTTTGAGTTTAATAGATGCATAGTGCTGATCTTGTATACTTATGTTGTTCTGAAATATACTGCTCAAAAGAATTAAAGGAACACTTTTTAATCAGAGTATAGCATAAAGTCAATGAAACTTATGGGATATTAATCTGGTTAGTTAAGTAGCAGAGGGGGTTGTTAATCAGTTTCAGCTGCTGTGGTGTTAATGAAATTAACAACAGATGCACTAGAGGGGCAACAATGAGATGACCCCCAAAACAGGAATGGTTTAACAGGTGGAGGCCACTGACATTTTTCCCTCCTCATCTTTTCTGACTGTTTCTTCACTAGTTTTGCATTTGGCTACAGTCAGTGTCACTACTGGTAGCACGAGGTGATACCTGGACCCTACAGAGGTTGCACAGGTAGTCCAACTTCTCCAGGATGGCACATCAATATGTGTCATTGCCAGGTTTGCTGTGTCTCCCTGCACAGTCTCAAGGGCATGGAGGAGATTCTAGGAGACAAGCAGATACTCTAGGAGAGCTGGAGAGGGCCATAGAAGGTCCATAACCCATCAGCAGGACCAGTATTTGCTCCTTTGGGCAAGGAGGAACAGGATGAGCACTGCCAGAGCCCTACAAAATGACCTCCAGCAGGCCACTGGTGTGAATGTCTCTGACCAAACAACCAGAAAGACTTCATGAGGGTTGCCTGAGGGCCCAAATGTCTACTGCCCTGTGCTCACTGTACAGCACCGGGGAGCTCAATTGGCATTTGCCATAGAATACCAGAATTGGCAGGTCCACCACTGGCGTCCTGTGCTTTTCACAGATGAGAGCAGGTTCACCCTGAGTATATGTGAAAGACATGAAAGGGTCAGGAGAAGCCGTGGAGAATATTATGCTGCCTGTAACATCGTTTAGCATGACTGGTTTGGTGGTGGGTCAGTGATGATCTTGGAGGCATATCCATGGAGCGACTCACAGACCTCTACAAGCTAGACAACGGCATTTTGACTGCCATTAGGTATCAGGATTAAATCCTTGGACCCATTGTCAGACCCTACGCTGGTGCAGTAGGTCCTGGTTTCCTCCTATTGCACGACAATGCCCGGCCTCATGTGGCAAGAGTATGCAGGCAGTACCTGGAGGATGAAGGAATTGAAACAATTGAATGGCCTTCACGATCCCCTGACTTAAACCCAATAGAACATCTGTGGGACATTATGTTTCGGTCCATTAGGTGCCGCCAGGTTGCTCCTCAGACTGTACAACATCTCAAGGATGCCCTCATACAGATCTGGGAGGAAATGCCACAAGACACCATCCGTTGTCTCATTAGGAGCATGCCCCGACGTTGTCAAGCATGCATACAAGCTCGTGGGGGCCACACAAGATACTGAAAAGCATTTTGAGTAGCAGAAATTAAGTTTTTGAAAAATGGACTAGCCTGCCACATCTTCATTTCACTCTGATTTTAGGGTGTCTACACAATTGAGCCCTCTGTAGGCAGAAAACTTTTATTTCCATTAAAAGACTTGGCATCCTTTTGTTCCTAAGACATTGCCCTGTCGTTATTTGTATAGATATCCAACTTCATATTGAGATCTGATGTATCTAATGTGTTTCTTTAAAGTGTTCCTTTAATTTTTGTGAGCAGTGTACTAAAATCATACTCAAATAAAATATCAAGGGAACGTTTCCCTCATTATGACCAGCAGTTCTGAATTTAACGATTGTGTTAACAAATGGGTGGAATGGACTCCTACCTTTGGTAAATAAGGACATTTCTGACAGATGCGGAATATTTTGGGATACGTTATAAGTCCTCACCAAAAAACCACCTGAATGTATCCAATTATAACCTACAGGAATGTCTTTTTTCCCTTTTTCTTGAATATTATGATTTATGTTTTCACTTTAATTCATTTCTGTGTTTTTATTATATCGTGCTGTTCATTGCAAATAAGCTCGGAAAGTGTTTTTTTTTTCTTTACAAAGATTCACAAATACAAATCAGAAAAGTACAGAACCATTTACATACACAGGAATGCAACACAGGTCTGTTCACGGGAATGGCGAGTCTTGCCTGTTCCTTCCTTCTAGTTCTTGGTTGTGTTGCCACTGTCAGGTCATTTTATTTCTTCAATGCTTCTGGCTGTCTGACGAGCGCAGATACAAGAACAGTTACGGCCAACACTAACCCACACCAGGACCACTGTTTTGTTTCAAATATTAAGACTTCAATTTGTGTGCTCACTCCACACAAGAAACAAAACAATACTTGAAATATTCTGCTTCTTGAAATTACAGGTGTAATCTTTTATTGTTATTGTTATTGTATTGTATTGTATAAATTAAACTACTAGTAGTGTGCAGATGTGGAAGTAGCTGGACTCTTAGTAATTCACATGTGAGATTATAAATGAAATTCATTTAAAAGATTATGGTTTTGAAAAGCTCCTGGCAGTAAAACTTTACACTTGGGTACTGGTATCATCTTAACCGTTGTGTCTTCCCTACCCAGGTCTAGAAACAGAAGAGTCTGATCTCATACTAAGGAGGGAAGATTTCCAGTGTGCATTAGAGAAGCTACAGCCATCTGTATCTGAACAAGAGCTGCTGAAATACAAGCTCATCCAACAGAAATTCACAGCAAATTAACAAAAGTCCTCATGGATTTCAGAAGATTGTGCTTGTCAAAGGGAACACAAGACTGGATATTCTATCTTAAGTGCCAAGACTGCAAAAAAAAAAGTGAGGTGTGATTAGACCAGTGTACAGAAGCTCTGCATGAACCAAACTGTTTTCATACAGAACGTGTGTGTGTGTGTGTGTGTTTAAGTAAATGAGCAGCTTGATTAAGTGGATATAATCCTATTATATACCTCACTAGCTAATTAATTTAGTTCTTCTCATTTCATACCTATAAATTGCTTCAGAACACAATAATTATTGCACAGAAAAAAATGTTCAGTAATATAGTTTTTTTTTTCTCTTGAGGAAGTGCATTTTGGCATAAAATACAAAGAGAGGCAAAAAAAAACACCCTACTGTAACATTTGCTTGAATTAATAACAAGAAACCTTGTTACATAGTGTACACAGCAAGACACACCGGGCATTCACACGCCGTCCACCAGTATTGTAAGGACAGTCCGTTGACAGCATTGTGGTTTGCTTTGGATTCAGGAGGTCAGACAGTCAGGCAGAATCTCAGGATTTCACTTGAACAACGCTGTTTTTTTTTCCCAAGAATGTATTCATCTGCTTTACAGAGTAAGTTTTTGCCACACAGATAGATTATGCTGGGTAGCCAGGATGAAAGAGCACGTCTGTCAGGAAGTAGAAATTGTATTCAAATAATGAACTTTCCTATTTTGTGAAAGGATTAAATTTACAATCAAAATAAAGAATCTCTCAGCTAAATGTATATAATTTAAAATCAAATCCAAAGTAATAAACCCTAAGAAATGTATATTTTGTGTTACTGTACAAATAATAGTGTAATTAGTGGGAAAATGCAGATTTTTAAACATTTCCATTTTTTAATTCAAATAAATGTCATATTTCCAGTGTTTTCCTTATTGTCTGTGAAATGACTAAAAAGTCTCTCTGGTGGATTTTATTCTTCATTTGTCACCCAGTTCCTGTTGCCTTTGGACTTTAAAGATTCAAGTGAAATGCGGCATTCGCAGAGATGTTCTGAAAGAAAAACAAAGTAAGGAACAAAACCCAATTATGTTCTGCATTTTAAAGAAGACGTTATACCCTACATCAGTGGTTCCAGCGTGGCAGCAGGTTTTTGTGCCAACCAGATTCACAATCTGTGATAATAACTGATCTCATTTAATTTGCTGGTCTTTTTTCTCTTCTCTTATTCTGCTTTCAGAAAAGGGCAGCAGTGTAAATTTGGCTTTTATAAGACATTAAGAAATATTACTGTAGCTTTAAATGCTTAACTCTCTTTTGTTGTTTGCCTAGTATTTAGAGATGGGAAAATGATAGCGAAGCGTCGAAGCTTGTGCCAGTCAATCTGAAGCATAGTGAGTCGGATCACTGTGTCAAAACACCGCTGTCACGTGACCCGTCGCGTCATCAGTGCTTCACAGCGTGCTTCATTGGTTTGACAGCTTTGGCACTGAATTAACAGGTAGCCTACATAAAATGTATCATTCTCTTTCAACAATGTTGGGTTGTGAGGAGAAAGAGATTTGGAGAACTTTGGTGACAAGATGGCAACTAACAACAGAAAACGGCATTCAAAAGTTTGGGAGCACTCATACCACCAAATAAGGTAGAATATGTTGCCTCCTTATGGTCTACAGTTTATGTTCTGATCTGAATCTTATTCTTATACTGTTAAATGATAACATTATTGTGTTTCAATTTTACAATACTGTGTAGGTGGGTGTTTGCTGGGCACGCAAGAGTTGCCTTACAACAACAACACGTCATCCATGTTGAGACACCTGTGGCACCACTTGTAAAGCTGCAGAAGGAAATATCTCTGGTATGTCTTTTTAGTCCAGTGTTTCGGATTCAGATTTATTTTTTTTTAAACTTTCTAAATCAGCTTGAAATAACCCTTCAGACATTTTAACCATCATACTCCAAACAAATTATATTTGTTTTTAATTGAATCGGGGAATGCGTCTTGTGTTTGCACATTAAGTCTGCACTTGGAAGGTTACCTGTTCGAATCCTGTAAATGCCAAAAGGGACTCTGTCCTGTTGGGCCCTTGAGCAAGACCCTTAACCTGCAATTGCTGAGCGCTTTGAGTAGTGAGAAAAGCGCTATATAAATGCAAAAGAATTATTAAAAGAATTAAATTAATTAGAGATGACACAGAACACTTACTTCTGGTACAGTGCCAAAGTCTCTTCTAAGAAATATATTCATTATTTAATGTCTAATGATTGTGTATTCCTTAAATAGTATAAATGGACAAGGACCTTAGCAGAATAAAATGAACAGACTTTTCTGACCTTTTTATTGGTGATATGAGACTGAAACAGTGAGTGCTGCTTCACCTGTGCTCTTGAGAGCTTGTCTTGACCTCAGTTAACCACCAGATGTCGCTGTTCTTACTGGGGCTGAGGCTTCAAATCTTTTTTGGCACAAATAGAAATAGAACCTCAAAGCTTCATGAGGCTTCATTTCCCCATCACTACTAATATTCTGCCCTTTTTCTGTGTAGTTTGCTCCCCGCGTTGTATCGTAACAGTGACAAGCAGGACAGACACCAGGGCAAACAGCACTGAATGATGAAAGGGTGCAACTACTTCAGTGTCAGACCCACTGATTAGCAGATAATGGATTAAACAACCAGAACACCTGGAAAAGCACAATGAAAATCAGAATGAAAAAAGACAAACTACATTATCACCACATAACTGTGGTGCTTAGTCCATTTTAATAAAACATTACCAAACTTGTTTTTTTAATTTCTACATTGATCCCAAAACACAAAAAACAGGGAGATAACAGCTCACTTAATTAGGGTAGGAGTCCAATTAAAAACAGAAGTTGGTTGAAACAAAAACCTGCAGCCACAGTGGGTCGTCAGGACAGCGTTTGGGAACCACTTCCCTAAATAATCACATCTTTCTCTTAACTTGGTTGTATTTTTATAAGCTTAACTGAATAGAGGAAAAAATACATTTTTTTTCTGAAATGCTTCAAAAGTTGATATTTAAAAGTTAATATTTACAATAAACTTGATGTGTTGCAGCCCAGAAACAATGATCCAATGTCCCGGGAGCATGCGTTATACTCCCAGATGCCACTAGAGGACTTAACATGAAAATGATGTAAGCAGACAAGGTCAGGTCTGGACGCTCCAAGATCACTGACACTGCTGATGCAGTATGCTTAGAGGATATGTGCAGTACATGTCTAAATGAGCTCATCAGACTATGAGGGAACGTGCTACTTCTGGGGTTCTCACTTCCACCCTCTGCTGGAGACTGCACCTTTTAACTACCAGAGCTATATACTGCATGTTACATCTCCCACTAGACCACCCATTAAAATACTCGGTTACCCCAGTCTCGGACAGTTCCTCCTCTACTGCCTGATTTTGCTAGTCTATTTCTCAGTACATTGCTTTCTAAGCAAATTTAGTCTTTGCTTCTGAGTACAGCTGGGGTTGGCATGCTGTGTATTCATGCCCCACATTTATTAACATACCAGTTTGGTGAAAAGCAGTTTAAGTGAGCAGCTAATATCAAATGGATTTTTACAACAATATCTTTTAAAAGAAACTTGAAAAATGTCAAAACATTACAATAAAACTAGACTGAGATTTACAGGTTACCGTTATCTGTAACATTTACAACACTGTATGCCACCATTAGCTAGCAGTATCTTTAGTACTATGCCAGTTCAATGCCTGTACCTGGCCTGCTGCTCTACAAGTCATTTTTACACAATTTATTATTATAAGATGTCAACTGAAAAGAGATGTTACAGTGGTGCCCTGGTCAGTCTTACACGTGGAATATCCATATTTACCGCTTACGTGGCCTTTGCTACTTTTGTGCGCTTCATCCTTTTTCTTCTCATCAGTGTCACTTGTGGTCTTTTCAAGCCTGCTATCAGTAAAAGAAGTCTTGGTCGGGACTTGGTGAGCCAGCTTCTCAGTAGCGTCCCTTTGGGAAACCTGGAGGGGTTTATGGACACAGACACAGTCACAATAAGACACAGTAAATACATTTTTGGTCCTAAAGATTTTTTTTACTGATTTATTCAGATAAAGTGGACATGGACTAGCATGTGTTTTACTCCTTTCAAAATAATTGTTTTACAGACTTTTGTGTGGCTGGTTTTATAGCACAAATTCACACCTATTATATGCAATGCAAAATAAAAAAAAGGATTAAAAAATATTGCCATTGTATAAATAGTAATCTATTATTCATCTGGTGTTATTCTAGTTTTGAACTTTAGACAAATTACAAATGTCAATATAAAATTGCCTAATGCAGTATGTTGATCCAGCAATCTGAACACCCACTGATAGATAGACTGGTACTCTTCACTGTGGTAGACTCAGGTTCTTATTGCCACCTTAGATGGGTTTGAACATGGATTGCCAGTCTGAATAGTGGCACTTGTTCATTGACCGTTTTGAACAGAAATAATTTCAAATTCATGTTCATTGTCAATGCATTTCTTTCTTGCAATGACATCACCACCCTCTGGCTAACAAAATCATCAAATTTTATTTGAGCATATCCATTTTCCATTTCAAATACTTAAAAGAGGTTTGAAATTTATTATGAGAAGAATGATGGCAGCATTTCTAGACTATATCAATTAATATCATCAGCTAAGGCATTAATTTGTGCAAAGCACCTATCCTGATTAAAATTCATATATATATATATATATATATATATATATATATATATATATACATACATACAGTACAGGCCAAAAGTTTGGACACGCCTCCTCATTCAATGTGTTTTCTTTATTTTCATGACCATTTACATTGGTAGATTCTCACTGAAGGCATCAAAACTATGAATGAACACGTGGAGTTATGTACTTAACAAAAAAAGGTGAAATAACTGAAAACATCTTTTATATTCTTTTTTCTTCAAAATAGCCACCCTTTGCTCTGATTACTGCTTTGCACACTTTTGGCATTCTCTCGATGAGCTTCAACAGGTAGTCACCTGAAAGGAGGTGTGTCCAAACTTTTGGCCTGCACTGTGTGTGTGTGTATATGTATATGTATATATATATATATATATATATATACTAGCAAAATACCCATGCTTCGCAGCGGAGAAGTACTGCGTTAAAGAAGTTATGAAAAAGAAAAGGAAACATTTTAATAATAACGTAACATGATTGTCAGTGTACTTGTTTTGTGACTGTTATGAGTGTTGCTGTCATCAAGGATTTGATTATCATTATTTCTTTCAATCAGGTTCGTATTTTTAGGCTGTGTTGTGTTCAAGTTATATTCCGTGTTTGTCAACCGTTGTAACGATAACAGCTTTCATTCATCGAAGTGTTCACTACCCAAATCGGTACTCGTGAAGCTAAGATGCTCAACAGGCATTCCCAGTATTAAGTTGTGGATTTGCCTGCGAATATTTAGCGGCAGCGTGTCTATGAACTTAATTTAAACTTGAGCTTTACACCTTGCTTTCCTATTGATATGTCTACAAAGGCTTGTTCAGATTCAGAGGGTTGTTCCTTTCTTACTGCATCAATAAACAGCTCGTCTTCCTCTTTATCTGAGACATCACACACGGGTTTACATTTCCCAGTCCTGCAAACTTTAGCGAAGTGGTTTAATTTACCACATTTTTTACACTGTCTTCCTTTAGCTGGACATTGACTTTTTGGAGTTCTCTCTACTTGTCCTTTAGTGCCGAGATAAACATAGGGCGTCTATACGCTATGGGATTTTTAGGCTGGTACAAAATCAAAAGAACATTGTTGGTACTTGCAAGTTATGAGATACATTTTGACCCAATATGAGTGTTTTACAGGCTCCTAATGGTTTTCAGACCTGTCAAAAAAACTGACAATGGTGAGTTTGAGTTTGATTTGAATGGTCACGTGAGTTGATTTTGTGGTTCAGTCTCAATTGACCAGTCGTGAAGTGACTTTATTCTTAGGCATTTGTGAATGCATAAGGAGGAAGTTGAGAAATTCATTAAGCTGTGGCAAAGAACCTTCCACTATATGATATTTCTTGAAAGAAATATTATGATCAGGTCTTGAAAGAAGAAATACTGAAGAACATTACCTTACATGTGAACATTACATTCTGAGAAAAATTGGTCTGTTAGATTTTGCTCTACTGAGATAAATGTGTGGACTGTAGGTACTGTACATATATATGGAAAAGTATTGTGATGGGGCCATAATTTTGACTGAGCGCTCAACTAGTTTTTATGTTTTTAGGATCCTCGAACATGATTTGACCCTTATCGCAGTGCCTGTCAGAATGTGAATCTGTGGGCTTAACTCGACAATGAAATTCTCAATCCAAATGAAATGTGACCCAGTTAATAGCATAGAAGTATATTGATTTTGAAAACAATCTCTCTTGTATATTTTACATTTCAGTGATAATAACTTAGTGCTTTGTGCATAATTTGATCCTAACTGCTGAACAATTGAACAACTTTCAATCCATGTATGAAGTAGCCATCTGCCTGCACTGGGCATGCATGCAGCTTAGACATCTTTCTTAAAACCAACTCCCTGGAGGGATGGTAAAACTGCCAACCATTGGATTTATTACTGTAGTGATAGGTCAAGCAAAATTACACCTTTTATTGGCTAACTAAAAAGATTACAATATGCAGGCTTTCGAGGCAACTCAGGCCCTTTCTTTAGGCAAGATGTAATGTATGTAATTTGTTTACGTTTTGCCTGAGTTGCCTACAAAGCTTGTATATTGTAATCATTTTAATCAGCCAATAAAAGGGGTCATTTTGCTTGACTTTTCACTACATTCACAATGGCTAACACGGTACAACACCCTAGTACTGTAGTGATAGGTAACTTGTTTGCCTTTTGAGCACATATGCAGCATTCAAACTTTACAAAACACTATGTAAATTCAAACATGTAAGCAACCGAATGTGTGCTTTGCATGCAGTATAGACGTCTTACCCAAAACCAGTGATCCCTGGAGGGATGGTGACGCTGCCAGCCACAGGCTTTATTGCAAAACTGTAGTGATTGGTACATTAATCGATTTTTATACATGCATTCAGCATTCAACCTGTACAAAACACAATTTACATTCATACAGGTAAGCATCACAACAAGCTCCATAAAAAGCAACGCTTCTTATGTTGGAATATGTTTTTCATCCATGACTGGGCACCAGTCAGGGAATGACAAGTTATAATCATTTGGATTCATTCAGGGAATGGTCACATAATAAGCAGAAACAAATCAAAGCGCAATTAGTGTCTACTTTTTCAAAAGGCTGTGTTTTTCGCCCATCCCCACCACAATGCTAAGGCCGTGTTTTAAGAAGTATACAGCGCTGGAGGGCAGTTTTAGAAGTCTTTGTTTTCACAGGTTGAAAACACCAAGTTAGTGTGGATAAAAAGTGAAAATGGAGACTAATGTCTGCATTTTCAAATTAGGTTTGTCCACGTTAGATAATGTAGATAAGGGCAGGCTGTAAGTTCTTCAAATCCAAGACCAAATTTAAAGAGTTAGATGCCAGACTGAGGAGAAAAACTGACAAAGTAGTCTTCTAAGTTCTGCCTGTGCCACACACCAGTCCATCTAAGACTGAGGAGACAAGAAGGCTTAATGTGTGCCTCAGATCTTGGTGTAGGTTTATGGAGCATTGGGACTCCTTCTGGGACAAATGGGACCTGTTCCACTGAGATGGGTGGGTTACATTTGAACTGTAAGAACACCATTGTGTTGGGGAGGCATAAAAGTAGGTAAGTGGAGGATTGGGAGTTTAAGATAAGCCAGGTTTAGAATTGTACACAAAGGGACAAACAATTGTGTAAAAACAAATATGTGCAGAAACGTAAATTCTAAGTCAAAGTTTAAGTTCACAAGTAAAAGAAGTAACACAAGTAATATTGGGAGGGTCTATCTTGATTTAGTATTTTGTAATTATCAGGATAGAATTCAGGGTGTAGAGGCGATTAAACCACTAGGGTCAAGTGACCATAACACAGTACAGTTCTCAATGTCTTGGAAGAGCACAGATGCATAGGTTAAAACATTAAGTGTAACTTTGGTAAGGACAAAGTCTAAAAGGGATAAACTGGCGTAAGCGTTTAAGTGTAGAAACAGTTGAGGAGCAGTGGAACAGGTTTAGAAATGTTTCAATGCAGGACAGGTACATCCAACAATTTGGAATTAGTAGGAAATTAAAACTCTGCAGTGAATTAATAAGAAGTTGAAAAAGAAGCTGCAAATCAGGAAAAAACAGCTGTATAAGGCGTGCAAGACTGATAACCCCAATGCAAATCGTAGGGTATGTGAGAGCATGGAGACAACCATTAAGGAGGATATTAGGGACGCTAAAGTGCAGTTAGACAGGAATATAGAAGATTAGGCACAAGATGACCCAAGGAAATTCTTTCAGTATTTTAGGAGAAAAACAATAGTCAAGGAAGAGGTGAAGTGTATCAGGAATGGTAAAGGATAACTAACATATACTGAAATAGATAAAACTATACTGTAGATAGATATATAGATAGATACTTTATTAATCCCAAGGAGAAATTCACCTAAAAATAAATAGGCTTTAGTCAACATTTTTCTAAATTGCATTAAAGATGTCAAAAGTTAAATTTTTCTGAGGAAGTGGATAACCTCCCAACAGTAACAGAAACTACTGAGGAGGTACTGAGGGATTTGGTAACTATAGAGGGAGAAGTACTGCTTAAATTGAAAAGGCTGAAATCAAACAAATCACCAGGACCCGATAAAATTTATCTTAAGGTGGTTAGCGAGTACATATATAAGCCCTTGAGTCATATTTTTAGGACGTCACTCCACACTGGGGAAATTCTGAAGGACTGGAAAATGGCATATATGATCCCATTATATAAAAAGGGTGACTGTGCAGATCCAAGTAACTATTGGCCAGTAAGATTAACATACATCACAGGAAAATTAATGGAAGAAATTATGGATAAGACTAAGCAACACATGGCAAGGACAGTAGTTTTACTGAACAGTCAGCATGGGTTCAGAAGAGAGAGAGTTGTGTTTTACTAACATGCTGGAATTCTATGAGGAATCAACAAAATGATATGATCAAAGCGGAGCATGTGACATTATTTATTGTATCTTAACTTTCAGAAAGCATTTGATAAGGTGCCACATGAGAGGCTGGGTATCAAACTGAAAGATATGGGAGATTAGGGTGTTGTGTGTAGATGGGTACAAAATTGGCTAAAACACAACAGAAAGTAGAGATTTATGGTACAAGGAACGTTATTAGAGTTCGGTAAGGTTAAGAGTAGTGTGCATCAGGGATCAGTGCTGGGGCCACTGATTAATATACATAAATTATTTGGATTGGAATATAAAAAACAAGCTGGTCAAGTTTGCAGATGAAACCAAGATAGGTACTGTAGATTGGCAGATAATTGAGAATCTGTTGAATCATTACAGGGGGACTTGGAGAGCATAAAGGCTTTGGCAGATGAAATTTAGTGTCAGTAACTGTAAAGTATTATAAGTAGGAAGTAAAATTGTTAGATTTGGATATACAATGGGCGGCCTGAAATTTGAATGTACACCTTATGATAAGAATTTCGGAATCATAATGGACTCGACACTATCAACTGCCAGACAGTGTTCAGAAGCCATTAAGAAGACTAACAGAATGTTGGGTTACATAGCACAACGTGTAGAGTACAAGTCCAAGGAGTTTAGGCTCAAGTTTTATAACACACTGGTGAGGCCTCATCCTGGAGTCCTGTGTACAGTTGTGGTCTTCAGGCTTCAAAAAGAACATAGCAGCACTAGAAAAAGTCCAGAGGAGAATGACTAGGCTGATTCCAGGATTAAGGGTAAATTTTGCACAAACATTAGTAAGTGTTTCCTACTGGAGGTCTGGTTTCCTCCCACAGTCCAAAGACATGTGGGTTAAGTGGATTGGCGGTACTAAATTGGCCTTAGTGTGCGGTTAGGTGTGTGTGTACGATATGTATTAGCCCTGTGATGGACTAGCACCCTGTCCAGGGTTTGTTCCTGCCTTGCACCCAGTGCTGACTGGGATAGGCTCCAGCACCCCCTGCAACACTGTTTAGGAATAAATAGGTTAGAAAATGACTGACTGACATTAGTAAGTTTTTCTTCACACAGAGAACCATGAAATAAGTTACCAAGTAGCGTGGTAGACGGTAGGCCTTTAGGGACCTTCAGAACTAGATGTTATTTTGAAAGAATTAAGTGAATAGGACTGGCCAGCTTTGTTGGGCTGATTAGCCTGTTCTTCTCTAAATGTTTCTAATGTTCTAAAGTGCGGACAGAGCCCTAGAATGCAGCCCTGGCTACCAATTAGCCAGCCTGCCATAGTTTAAGGGATGGATTGCTTAGGGAAGTGTGAAGCAGCCAATTGGTCTTAGCCATATATACTTCAGAGTTTGCATTTTCCTCAAGAACATTATGCTCAAAATGGTATTTTTTTTTTTTTTTTGGAGAATCTCTGTTAACTACATTAGAGGTGTTTCGTTCACATGGGGCTATCTGACATTACCTAAATTTATAGAAGAACCTTAGAATCTATAATGCTGTTGTCTCATAAAATAACTGCTGCAGATATTCATTTATCCAACTGCTTATTACTAAACTCGCTAAATCCCATTCAAGTTTGTGGGTCCTATCCTGGTAGCATTAGGTGCAAGACGGAAACCAGTCTTGATTAGGTCTTCAGTCCACCACCCTCATACTGAGCCAGTTGAGAATCTTCAATTTACTTCACATGTGTGTTTTGGAAGATGTGGGAGTAAAACTCATCTCAGCTATAAATTACTAACTGCTACACCACTGTTGTGCACTTACTGTGGTTGTTCTATAGAGTCATTACTGTCATTACATTACAGTACAGATTGCAGAGAAAGTCTTACTTATGTGGGCCAAACAACATGCAAACATTGTCATTCTTCAGCACCATAATTAGTGAGTATAGCCATCTTACACAAAAAATGTCTTCATTACCTGATAAAGTTCAGAATAACAATAAGTACCTTGTGATGTTGGGTGTTAACAGCTTTGTTCAGTTATACATTGTAAGCATAGCATATCCTTAATACTGTATTTAGCTTTGTAAAGTGTGTTCCAGATCAGTAATTGAAAAGTGTAGTTAGACCAGGCAGATAATAAAACTCGGTCTCCAACTACAAGGAGCTTCAGTTGGATTGTAAAATAAACAGAAAAGGTAACACTTTAATGACCAATGGTTGTACTACAGAAATACTGGCTTTACTTGTAAGTCTCCCTGGAGTGGGCATTTGGATATGTAGGAGGGCACCTAAATGCCAAGACAGACTAAAACTTTATTACGGATTCTTCACCAGATGGACACTGTCCACCCCCCGCTAATCCACACCTGTCCATTCACTCGCTTCAAGTGTGAAAGAATAACCACTAAAACCATCCATGTATTTTTATACCCCACTTAATGCAATACACAAATGGCAGCATCAGTCACAGGACACAAAGAAAGGTTCGTTTATATCTGATATGTGTTATTTTCATTTAATGTTGAAGGTTATATAATGTATTTAATCATGTATTCACTAATTTGTACTGTCTTTGCATTGAGTGGTAATTTACGACTGCAAAGGTGTTCTACTACGCATTGAATGGTCTCTGTATGTTTCTCCACCAGCAGGAATGACAAAAATATTTTACATTTTACTGTAAGATATGGCAACAGTAAATTAAATGGAATTGAATGTTGCATGGAATGCCAGCCTAATACTGGGCACAATCACACAACAATGTTCACCCATATCTGGACCTGTGGGCATTCATGCCCATAAATATAATTCTTTATTATGCAAAGCGTTCAAGACAACTGGATAGCTAGAATTCCAGTAGGTACAATTCAATCATTTGCATAAGGCCCCCCGTTCTGTGCTTTCTTTGTTTATAAACATTAACAAACATTTTGATATCAGACCATGTAATGTGTTTTTGTAGCTTTAGCTGAAGGGATACTTTGAAAATAGTTGAACATCTCCATTCCAACCTGTAAGTCTGTGGAGTCACCCAGACATTTTACTGATTACCTGGGGTTGGTTTGTTGCTGTCCAACGGATGTGTGATTTTTCATACTCTGGTATATCTAATTCAAATGTACAGTGGCCAGTCATTCAGCATTATGAACCTTAATGGTAGCAGTTGTATAAAACAAGTAGATGTTTCAAATAGTAACACATTACATAACTTCACTTTACAAATTCACTAGAAGTGCCTGCAGTCCTATAATGGAATATAGAATTTTAAAAATGAATGAATGGATTTGATCCCTAGAATGATTAAATATGTTCTAAGCATTGTTCAGTGAAATAATTACCGTAGATACTCGCGTATAAGTCGAAAAATTTATGCCTTAAAATTCGTTCAAAAAACAGGGTCGACTTATCCACGGGGAAACACAATTTTCCATAGAATTTGGGTAATGGCACAGTGCTTTTATTTAAAACAGTCAATCAAAATTAGTGTTCAAAGTAAACAGTGCAGTGATTAGAAAGAACTCTTCATTAAATAAATAATCCATAAAGCAAACGTGGAAGTTTAAAAATCAATAAAATAGAAAAACAATCCTTTAAAAACCCGGCCTAGCACCCAGGCTTCCACACAGCTGCCTGCGAGCGCTCGTATGCTCGCTCGCCTACTCACACCGCCTCTCTCTCCTGCTTTCTCCAGCCCCCTCCGTCTTTCTTTATCTTCCTTGGTTTTTTTTTTTTACTCCGTTTTTCCTTCCTCTCTAACTGACTCGTGCTTCTCTTTATATGCAGAGAGGACATAGCAGCTGCAGCACATTAGCCACAGGAACAGTCACGGATGTGGGCAGTCCCTCACCTGTGTACTAGGTGAGAAACGCCCACACCGCAGATCGCCCTGCGGCTTGCTAAGTTGCGAGCGCGGTGATTAATTATTTAAAAACTAAAACGGCCTTTGCTAAGAGAGATGTGGACCCATAACACCACATAAGCCTTTGTTGGAATTTCAAGCATCGGCTGGCAGGTGTACGCAGTTTATGAACAGATATGGGCTGTGCCTTCGTCAGTGAACAGAAATCGTGCAGAAGCTGCCGAAAGATCTAGAAGAAAAGGTCAGTTCCTTTCATAAATTTATCATCAAGCAAAGACAAAGGCATGACTTCGATCCCAGTAACATTGGTAACATGGATGAAACGCCAATGACATTTGATATGCTGGTGAATCGAACTGTAGCAGGTATTGGTGAGAAAACCGTACTTCTTAAGACAACGGGCCATGAAAAAACCCAAGTTTTACCCTCGACTCATACGCGGGTCATAACAAATTTCATAATTTTCAGCTTAAAAATACACTCGACTTATCTGCGAGATCGACTAATACGTGAGTATCTATGGTATGTAATTTGACAATAATTCTCTTTTAAGAGTTTACAGGCAGAATGCTTAGTGTTCCCTGCAAAATGAAATTATGCTTGAAAAATAAACATAGCATTCATCCAGTCATTTTTAAACCGCCTCTCCCCATGCATTCATTTGTCAAGAGTTGTGTTTTCAGTTCAAAAGTTCAATCTCATCTGAATGTGCTTCACATTTGTGTCCCACTCTGATTTTCTGTATTTATTTAACAATATTTTAGATGCAGTGAGCATACAATTGGATAACTGATGTGGATTATGCAACACGAGCAAAGTGGGATTTTCTTCATGGACGTTTTAATAAGGTTCATTGTTGTTCAGCATTGGCCCTCCTGTGGGGCCAATGTATCTTAAACCAGCGGTTCCCAAACTGTGGGGAGCCTTTTCAGGTGGTACGCATTGGTCCCTGAAATTTAATTTATCTGTGCAAAACCCTTTATGACAAGCCTGTTGTGAGCAAAAACCAATGAAACTGTTTAAATACAATAATACGTGGACCCCCAAATTTAGTGTGGTGTGAAATTTCGTCATCTGAATAAATAACACCTATTATTTGAATCAGTATTTAGTTCATTTAATGCTACCATAATTCCTTTTCGCGGAAGTCAACTTCTGCTTCTTCACTGTTTGAGCTTTTGGTCACTAGATGAAAGCACAACGCTGACACTATTTAGTCTTCGGTAACTCTGCCTCACAGAAACCGCTTGCGTTTGTTGTTATAGCACCTTCAACACCATCCAACCTCTGCTCCTTAGGGACAAGCTGACAGAGATGGGAGTAGATTCACACCTGGTGACATGGATCGTGGCCTATCTTACAGACAGACCTCAGTATGTGCGTCTCAGGAACTACAGGTCTGACATTGTGGTCAGCAACACAGGAGCGCTGCAGGGGACTGGACTTTCTCTGGTCCTGTTCAGCCAACATACATCGGACTTCCAATATAACTCGGAATCCTGCCACGTGCAAAAGTTCACTGACGACACTGCTATCGTGGGCTGCATCAGGAGTGGGTAGGAGGAGGAGTATAGGAAGCTAATCAAGGACTTTGTTAAATGGTGCGACTCAAACCACTTAAACCTGAACACCAGCAAAACCAAGGAGCTAGTGGTGGATTTTAGGAGACCCAGGCCCGTCATGGACCCCGTGATCATCAGAGGTGACTGTGCAGAGGGTACAGACCTATAAATACCTGGGAGTGCAGCTGGATGATAAATTGGACAGGACTGCCAATACTGATGCTCTGTGCAAGAGAGAACAGAGCCGACTATACTTCCTTAGAAGACTGGTGTCCTTCAATATCTGCAATAAGATGCTGCAGATGTTCTATCGGATGGTTGTGGCGAGTGCCCTCTTCTACGCAGTGGTGTGCTGGGGAGGCAGCATAAAGAAGAGGGAAGCCTCACGCCTGGACAAAGTGGTGAGGAAGGCAGGCTCTATTGTAGGCATGGAGCTGGACAGTTTGACATCTGTGGCAGAGTGACGGGCGCTGAGCAGACTCCTGTCAATCATGGAGAATCCACTGAACAGGATCATCTCCAGACAGAGGAGCAGCTTCAGCAACAGACTGCTGTCACCATCCTGCTCCACTGACAGACTGAGGAGACCCCACACTATGTGACTCTTCAATTCCACCTGGGGTGGGGGGGGGGTAAACGTTAACATTATACAAAGTTATTGTCTGTTTTACTTGCACTTTTATCACTAATTTAATATTTTTTTTTAGTATGCTGCTGCTGTCATATGTGAATTTCCCCTTGGGATTAATAAAGTATCTATCTATCTATCTATCTATCTATCTATCTATCTATCTATCTATCTATCTATCTATCTATCTATCTAATTGATATTTCTCTTTTTTCCTTGTTGTGTGTCATGATGTCACAGTAGTTAGTGTTACTACCTCATGGTTCCAACATTCCGAGCTTCAAAGCCAAGCTCAGTTTCATCCATATGGAATTTGCACATTTTCTTAGTGTGTGTATGGGTCTCCCTCCCTCATTCCCAAAGACCTGCTAATGACATTCATTAGCAACTCTGAGTTGACACTTTGTTATTGCATGAGCAGCCCCTATAATGGACTGGCAGAGGTCCAAAGGTGGTGGATTCCTTGTGCTTGATGCCACTAGTAATGGATCAGACTCTCAAGCATGAACTGGATTAAGTGTTCTTGAAACTGGAAAATTACATTGTTATTTATTCATCAGATGCTATAGTTCAGGGCCATATAAAAAGTTATGCCTGTCCTACATAACCGTAACTAAGTGTTTTCACGTATTGGAGTGCTAATTTTCTTCCAAGGGTGTTTCTTTAAATAAATATTTACAGTAATTGGCTTCAATCACAAAATGAAAACTCTGCCCTTTTGAAGTTGGTAATTTGTAAAACTAACCTCAGATTTGACTTAAGATCTTCCCATCTAACAATTTGCTGATTTCAGGTTTTATTATAAAAAGTGGTTAAGAGGAAATTGGAAACTTTAGGGTTTTGGCATTTTTTTTTCTTTTTAATGATTTGAATATTTCCTGTCTGACCTGGCTTCTCAGCCCATTGACGGCTTACTTATAGTCAGTCTCTTAATTAATTGTGTGTGCATCGAGTAAGAATGTTCATTTAGACCTGCCAGTTCCTGAGTTTGGCTTGTGGACTCTAAATAAGCACACATTTCAGTCTTTGTTTGTTTTTTGTTTTTTTTGAGAGAGATTTAGTAAATTTGAGCTCTGCTCTAGAGTTTGGTTCAAATAAGTATAGTTCGTTCTTTCTGATATACCTGCCATGCAGATTTAAAATGGAGGTGTTCAGTTCCTCTAAACCAATGTGGCCAAGTTTAATAAGCCTTATAGAAAACCTATTGGATATAATTAACCTGCAATTCAGAAAATAATAGCACTAGTGTGTGATTTGGTCCAGTACTTCCCCTGACATAGTTAGGAGGCTTACATTTCCTAATCAAAGAAAGATTACAATCACCTCAGTATAAATGTGTCATTTCTTTACTTCTATTCTAAAGCAGGACACCAAGTCACATCGTGATTTGTGAACAGAAAGCTTTCTAGGGCCTGCCAAGGGAAACACCTCACACATACAGTTAAACCCATGGCAGCTTTGGTATTTATACAGATAAGGTCTACAAAGCTTAAAACGATTGAGCCTGTCCAACCTCTGCTTTCTCACACCAGATGATTGCTCTGTAGCCGGTTAGAATCATGAGTGCTGAGTATGACGGAAAGAAATACCTTCAATTGTTTTATGTTTGCTGGTTGAGCACAGTTTAACTAGCCGGAGAGAAATCTAGCAATGTTTAGATTTAGGAGAACCATGTGAAAGCCATTGTTTTTGATGTTCGTGTTAAATATACTCAACACACTATTGTTTGTTAGCAGCCTTTTCAGTTTGTATACTGTACTACAGACAGCAGAAAAGGCTTTGACCATTTAAGTTCTTCAGTGATGGTCAGCATTTTTACTTAAAAGGAACATTTCATATCAAAATTGGTATTGGACTGTGTTTGTAATCTAGTGTTTTTCATTTTGGCACTATGAACAAGCATGTTAAAAAGAATGGAAAAAATTTATGACAATGCTAAATTGTTTTAAATGGTAAAGGAAAAAAAATGAGCATAATACTGCCTTCTGCTGGCCACTGTATGAAAATCTATTCATCCATTACTTGAACACATCCACTCATAATGGGCACAGGATCCTGTAGCATATCCAGACAGCATCAGGTGTGAGGCAGGTGCCAGTCCTAGATGAGTTGCCAGTTTACTGTAAGGCATGCTGTTCTGGCACAGACATACCCCTCAAATGTATCCTTCCATTTTATCATTATAGAGCCACAGTGTGACAGAGCCTATCTTGGTACTATCAAAAACAAAGCAGCATTAGTTAATTTCACCCACAATCTTACGGATGCACAGCCATAACAGGCCACGTTAGAGTTTTCATTTTAGCAAACATGGGCGGCATGGTAGAGCAGTGGTAAGCACTGAAACCTCACAGGTCTGGTATCCTGGGTTTGAGCCCAGTTTCTAATTGTTGTCCATATGGAATTTGTATCACTCCCTTATTTCTCAGTGGGTTTTCCCAGGATATTCCAGTTTTCCTGACACATACATCATGATGTAAGTGTTTGGTTTACTGGCCATTCCAAATGGCACAGTGTGTGTGTGTGTGTGTGTTCACAGGCACATGAGTGGGCCCAGAGATGGATTTGTGGCCTGTACAGGACTGGTACGTATTCCATGGCACTGGATGCTACTCAGATACGCTCCAGTTCCCTACAACCCTGCATTTATTTAAGTGTGTTAGAGAATGTTGGGTTTATTTCACCTATCATGCATGTCCTGGGGACATGGGATAGTTTTCTCTCACTTATCCCCCAGTCAGAATCATAAGATGAAACTGTTAGCTTTCTTTGAGTAGATCTAAAGTAACTAGGATTATATGTAGACACGATACTGGCGGCATTCTTCCATTCTCATTAATCAGATTATTTGTAAGTTTTTTTTTTGCAAATGTTGGTTATCAAAATATTGACTTGACGTGTTTATTCAGATTGTGCTTTTTTAACCAAGCCCAAATTAATGCCATTAGGCTTACTTGCAGCTCTAAGTCATCCCTGTGTGAGTATGTGAATTGACAGGCATCCCATCCAGGACTGGTCACTGGTGTTTCTGACCAAGACACAAAACAGGTTATAGAAAAAGAATTCATGTTGAACTTAAAATAAATTTAAAACCAAGTAAGTTGGTACTCAAAACTGACTGCTCGCTTGAGGATTCTGTATCAATATATCCTGTTCACATCTCTCTAAGATCTCTGATTCTATTTGTGTCATTTGATTGATTTATAGCCTGCCTTGCCATGATTGTTTCTTACGTGAAAATCAGTTGATCAATGCACTGCAATGCAGCCTGTCAATTGGTTCAAATTATTCTGCTCCTTTTCACTATTGGAAACCCAGACATTTTATGGCACATTTTTTTTCATTTGCTGCTTTATGAACTATTATTTTAAGTTTTACCAACTGCCCTGAGTGTTAGATATGGACATCATCCACTAATTATTACCTTTCTACTAATACTTACACACTTGTTAATATGATTCAACATTGCAATCTTACTTGCACTTTAAATTGTACCTGGTGGATGGTGTTAATGGGGCCATACAGCATAAAGACAACTTTGAGTGATATGTATTGAACAATACAAGTTGGTCAGAAAGTTAGCCCCAAACTACTAGAGTTTTCTAGAACGGTAGCTTGTAAGCACACATACTTTGAATGGATTCTATGACTGCAGCTGGTTAAGGAGTAAAACAGTTCTTACTGCTGCACATTAAACATAGCACAAATGGGACATCTGACAGGTAAAGTCTCAGAAAAGTCATACTGTGTTGTACAAACCACTGCCGGTTTTCTTTGAGATCAAATTAAACAGTTATTTACTCAGTCCTTGTTGATTTCCTTTATCAGTACTCTGGGGGGAACATATTGCTCTTCTTGGCAAAGGAAGTTAAAATTTGTTTTAGAGAAACTGCAGTTTTTTTATTTAGTATTCCAAGTGAACATACATATTATTTAAAGTAGCCAGTTCACCCTTGAAATATCTGGGTTGTTTGAAGCATTTGCGACCATCAGATTTTCATTATACTTAACTTTTGATTGTTTCTTTGAGTTTTCTAGACTTAGAGTCTAGAATTGTCACATTTGGATTTGGGGAAAAAAAAAAATTCCACTTACCAATTGACTCCACACATTTGTTAAGTTATGTCCCCGGCGTCCCTGCTCTGGTACATATATGATCCAAATGGAGTTTGTAGTCTCACACTAGAAGGTTCAGCCAGGACGCAAAACAACTCTGCTAAATAATGGGAGGCCATGAACTCTGATGGGGGTTTAAAAAGCAAGGTCCACTCAGCACTTCTCACTGGGAACGTGAGTAGAGCATCCTAGGAATAGGACCAATCAGCTTTCAGTGCAGTTTAGTTACCATGGTATCTGACAACTTATCAGTAATAGGCAAGCCCCTTTTTTCTTGTTTACAATACTGACCTAAGTCTGGATTGGGCCACTGGATGTGGGAATATAAAGGTCAACTGATAGGTCATTAGAAGCATACTAAACTAAATAAATAAATAAACTGTTCTAGGCCAGCTCTACACAACAAGGATGTTTTACTTTTAAACTGTGCTGGTTTCCAGCCACTCACACAACACATGCTACTCAATTCATTTCTACCAGTATGTGCACTTTTAAACTGCTCTAATTTGGTTGTGGGTTAGAGTATATGCCTCATATATTGGGATTCCATTTTTTATTGATGACATTATTAAAAAGAATATACTAGTATTGAAAAATGAATAGGCTGGTATGGTGAAGAGCTCTGCTCCTTCATTGATTTGGGAAACTGGGTCTGAACACTGGCCTGTTTGGAGTTTGCATGTTACACCCATGTCTCTGTGGGGTTTTCTTCTACATCCCAGAAGCCTGTACATTAGGCTGGCCGCAGACTCAAAACTGGCCCTGTAGGAGTTAGTGTGGGTGTAAGTGCGAGTAGACTCTGTAGGGGACTGGTGCCACATCTAGGGTTGGTTGCTACTTGCACAGAGTCTGCCCAGAAACAGATTACATGGGTTTGAAAATGAATCAACATATTAATTTTTTTGTTTTACATCTGTGTTAAGTATAAACCTCTCAATTAATTTTTATATCATTTAGGCTGAATGGAAACTCCAAATTTATCTTGAATGACTGAATTCGGGTTTGTGATCAAGTGTGTGCTGTCCTGAAATGTCCCACCATACTGCCTTGTTTACAGCTTTGAAGCTAAAATATACACAGAAAATGGAAGGGTACATATTAACTAAACAAATAAAAGTAGGAATTCCATTTTAACATATTTGGAGGCACAGTGGCACTGGCTGTAACGCTTCCGAATTAAAAATAAGTTAAAAAAAAAAAAAAAGACAAACTTGGTTAATTGCCATCTTTACTTTAGCACAATTTCAAGTGTGTGTGTAAGCGGATGGAGGTGTGAACTTCTGCCCTATCAAGTGTTCTTTCTTTTAATTGTTTGATTTTGCAGTGAGGTTATAGCCCACGATCATCCTGTAATGTATAACAATTATTCAAAAAATGGATAAAAAAAAATCTATTTTAGGTTATATATTAATCTAACAAAAAATAAAAGTTGACTATGTGTTTATAAATAATATCACCCTAATTGGCATATTAAACTCTTAATCTTTAACATGTAGTAAAGTGTAGCAATTTGAAGTGTCACATGGTTATATAGCATTTACTTAATTAATAGTATCAACTTTGTTTTTATTTTTCTTTTTGCTTTGGTATGACTTTTGCATCTAATGATTAATATTGCAAAAAGGTATGAAATGGTCCAAAGAGTACTTTCACTTTAGTGATATTACAGGAAATCACTTTAGAATACAATACAATAATCTACTGTACAATCAAGCACATTTACTTATATAATATTTATTATGTACACGAATGTAGAATACAATGAACAGGAAATGAAACTTCAATAATATTTAATTTGAAACTAAACACATTAGTTCAAATGAAGTAAACAAGCTGTATGGATAGACAGATTGGTACATATGTGGCTCAGTGTCTCTGTGCACATTGATCTTTTCAGATCTACGTAGGTTTGTGTTCATTTCTTTCTCTTCATCATACAGCACGTGGTTCTTCACTTATAAATTTCTTTAAATTGTATAAGTGCTTGTGTGCGTGCCTGCCTGCATGGGCTTGAAAGAATGTGCTTGTATGTGCCTTGGTGTGTGTACATGCATATTTAAATAAATGTTGTTTTTCAAATCCTATGTCATGAGCACCTGGAGCAGATTGCAAAACTTCCACTTAAACTTAAGCAATTTCTATGGTAGCTATCATTGGACATCGGTCAAACAAATTCTGAAGTATATTAGGATAAGTATGGGACCAAAAACAATAGGTCTGGAGTCTGTAACAAGACAAACATAATGCAGCTTTGACCGAGTTTGAAAAAGGTAGATACATTTGTTTGGAACTTATCCTTGTACATATGTATCAGCATTCCGGGTGGATATCTCGGAAACTGCTGGCTCAAAATCGTTGTATCTTTGCTAGGATACAGTCCCCCAGGAGCTTTATTCAATGCAAAAAACTGCAAAAATCGGTTTTAAATTTTCCTCATACACACCCAATCAGAATCTAAATTGAACTCAATACTGAATTTTTGACCCCATCACCAAACCTCCATTTACAGTTAAAATAATATATGAACATGACATTTTCTTACTTACTATTGTAAAAAAGTATTCATTTTGTTCTCTGATTCTCTTAATGCACTTCAGCTTCTACTATGGTATGTTTTAACCTTGGCTTCATATAGTATGTGGAGATTATAAGTCTCCTCCAGTCTCCATTTGTAAATATAAAAAGCCCCAACATCAGTTTTGCGCCCAGTATTGAGCTAAATAAAGGTAAGATTACCTGTATCAATGACTAGGAACAACTGGATTTGGAGTACTTTATAAAATAAGATGTGATTAAATATGAAAGCAAAAAAAAAACAAACATTCTCAGAACTGCTAAATTAACTTGTGTGCCAGTGGCCCTGAGCCTGGGCTAGCAGCATAGGGTGAAAGGCAGAAACCAAAGATGATCTGAGTGCCTGTCCATCACAGGGTCTTCACCTACAGCCATATTTTGTGAGACACAAAGTATTATGTTGGGGTTTCTACACTATAATATGTACAAAATATTTATAGTATTTTAATTCTAGGATGGGGCTTATAAATCCTCCTTTGGCATATCTACCATTGTTGCTGAAAGTAACAGTCAGTGTCTCTCAAATCCTTAATGGTTCAATATAAATGCCTTTTTTCTATTTCAGCTCTATAGCCCGTTTATAGTTTTAAAAACGTTACACTTTAGGACCTTTTTGTTACAATACACTCCAGTCTGAATGTAAGCTACCCTAAACTTAAATAGTTTTTTTTTACCATAGTTGTAGAAAAATAATTATTCTTTGCAAATTAAGAATTTAGAATTTCTCTCCATTTTTAAAACAGATTTACAAATGAGTGAAGGAGAAAATACAGTAAAATGACTGAATTCTGAATTAGCAGCATTAAGGAGATATTCAGGATTTAATGCATAATTCATATAAGACAAGTATAATATTGATATGATTATTACAGTTTTACATCAGAATTTAACACATTATTTACTGTATGTCTTCATTTTGATTTTAAAGGTGACATGATGGAGCTGTGGTTAGCGGTGCTTCTTTATAACTCCATCAAGGTCCACAGTTTGTCAGCTGGCTTCAGTGCTGCTTGTGTGGAGTTTGCATATTTTTTCCATTCTGAGGACTCCAGTTTATCTTCTACAACCCAAATACTGTACATGCACATTAGGCTAATTAAAGACTTCAAATTGGTCGATGAAAGTGAGTGTGCCAGATAATGGACTTGGGCTCCTGATCAGGTAAGGTTAGATTGAGGAGTAGACTCAGACCCTCATTAATTGAACAGAAAAGGTATTGTGAAATGAATACATTTTAATTTAATTTTTTTTTTATAGTTCGATTTGTATCACAATTCTTGTGCCCGAGAAATTGTTCATTTACGCATATGTTTTCACTTGAACTCTTCTTTGGCTTAGGGACTACATGGCCATCATTCATAATATTTTAATATAGCATAACATATCCACTTAAATATGTTCCATTAAGTTTTATTTGTGTATAAGATGACCTACATAAAGGATGTTTAAAAGTCAAAATGATTTTCTAGCATTACTGATTTTATGGCACAGTTGCTACCACCTCACATAATTTCCGAATCAAAGAATTTGTTTAACAAAAGGTAAAGCCACAAAATAAAACAATGAGAGCACGTCCGCTCCATTTGGACTGCATATAGATTCTCACCTAGACTGGATCTCCTTACATTGTGCTTTTTTCTGTATTTTGACCCTCGTCTTCCACCTTCCTATTCAAGTCAGTTTTCCCATGGCAGGGGCTGACTTTTCCATTCTGAACACCACGTGTCCATGTAATATCATCCTAACTATCCTCACTAACTATTTTAATATAAACTTGAACAAAACTGATATAAGTAACCTTAACAAAACTAACAGAAAGTCAGCCTTTCTTCTTTTCTTCTTCTTTCAGGCTGCTCCCATTACGGGTTGCCACAGCGGATCATCTTTTTCCATAAATAAGTAACCTTAACAACAAAAAAAAAAAGTCAGTAATTGCTGAAAAAGTGTACACTTTAATTTCTACTATTTTACTATTAATAAAATTAATTACAAATTAAAAAATAATGAAGAGTATAAATTAAACAAATTTAATTTGATTCAGAAAATGAAACTCCTTTAAGTGATAACATCAAATAACAATCAGGTAATTTTCTCTAAATAATAGTAAAAAACAAAAAAATCCCAGTATGCCAGCTTTCAAATTGAGGCTTTATTAGGCTTAACCCAAGAACTTTATAGGCATTAAAAGTATATGCCTATAAAACTAATGTAAAGCATGGATGTCAATGTTTATTGTAAGCAAAAAATTAACAATGTACAGTAATTGTCAAAACTTATGTTTAAAGTAAACCGTACAAAATGTTAGTGAATTTTCTAAACTAAACTTTACTTTATACAGTACAGGAACACAGGAGACCACAACCAGCTGTCACAAACTCGAACAAGAGCCATAGCAAGGTTTGGGGCAGCCACCTGTATATATTGTTTCTCAGGCTACAAAATTGCAAACAAGTGATAGCACTGATGTGCACAAAGCTGAGTCCAAAACAGAACTGAGGGGAGAGGGGAAAGGTGGAGGCTTTTAAAGGTCAGTATAGGAAGTGACGTCAAAGGGGCCAGGATCGGAAGGGTCTTCAACCATAGGCTCGGGCCTGGAAATGACATCAAAGGACCCGGAACCGGAAAGTTCTTCGTACATAGGTTCAGACCCGGAAGTGACGTCAATACGGCCAGGCACAATTTCCTGTGAAAGGTCTGCAGAAAAGTGAGAAAGAGAATTGGTGCACTCTGCCATATCCCAGTCTGATTCGGAATTTCCCTCATTCAAGCCCTTTAGGTGCTTTCCATGCGCATGTGTGTGGCAGCATACCACAAGTCCATTTCCGGGTCCACAGTGAGTCACAGTTGGCCACTTCACAACTGCCAAATCAACTCAATCCCATGTATTTGTATTTTGGAAGGAAATGTATGTATACTAACTCCATATAGAAGGAACATCAATCAAGAACTGAACTGTGATCTAACCACTGTGACAGACCACCCCAACATACTTGCCAGGTCAAAAGAGCTTTTGAAACCTGGAAAAAAATGTTTCTGCCTGAAATAAACCTGGATATCTTAACTAGCATCCTGAAGGACCAACCAACCAACAAATCTATGCTTAATTAAGTGAAGACTGCAGCTTGGCAATGTTCTGACACTGGCAGTTATTGCTAGTAATGGGTAATGAGAGGACTCCATGCCTATAAATAACAGATTTGTTATGGGATTTGAAGTGAAATTGACCCGTTTATCCTACGAGTTTACCACCCCAATCAAGTGCGTAGTGTGGCTTTTCATGACTCTGGGTCCAGATATTTAAATTAAACATTTTTGCAGTGAACCAACATTCAAGGGTGGAGATATATATACAGTACTGCAATAGAGCTTTGAATCCCTTAAGGCTATCCTTTAAAACTGGATAGTAAGGATGACTTTTGTTTTTCTAGATGAATGCACAGTGGAAGAGTATTAATAATAATAATAATACATTTTATTTACATGTTTTGGCAGCACTTGTATTTTTTGCCATGTCAACGGGAGAGGTAAGGTCCTCACATTTTCTGACTTCAGCTATTATGTTACTCTTTTCACCATACAGTACATTAAAAGAACAAGCTAGTCTGTTGTATTTTCTACTTGAAATGTGCATGGTTTGGCCAATTTTACAGACTTTACAACAAACACAAGAACATTTTTTTTCAATTCTAAAGTCATTCCTAATTCCTCTCTGAAATTCAGGTGATGATGTAAGTACATCTGAATCCTTACAACAACCCGAACTTGTGACGAGAAAAGCCCATTCCACTGGCACCTCCTGCACTGGCATATAAGCCTATTATGCAGTGCCATTGTGTTCCAAAGACAAAACCAGGATGGCTTGTATCTGATTAGTTCAAACAATGTGATTAACTGCAGAGTGCGGTGGAGAGAGAGCAAAGCCAGGACCTAATTGCTAGAACAGTCAGATTGCTAGCTTCAGCAAGTCCTTGTTTTTGAACACTTTGTGGAACCCTAGATAGAGAGATGGCACTTTATTTGTCCCAAGGGGGAATTTTATCTTTTTACCTGCACCACACACTCAAAAGTTTGACAAACAAGGTGGTTTTAATGGTATAAATGTTTATACTTGTTCATCTCCGAAAGTTATATATAAAATATTAAGAGCTTGTTAAGTTTTTGTATCCTGTCAAATGTGATGTTACTGTTTGTTGTCTTTTTACTAACAGTTATATTTATTTGTGATTAAATGAATCATTAATACCTAGCTCTTGAATGTGCCTTTCACTAGTGATGTGTAATGTAACAAACCCCCTGTGCTATAGTGGTTTCAGTTCCATGTCTATTTTCACCTGCGTTTTAGGTTATTTTTTTAGCTCCAAATCACAACCTTAAAAACTGGCAGGCTGCACATTAACCCTACCAAATGTCACTTTGGAAATGTAGAAACTAAGAACCTCGGGCACATAGTGGGAAAGGGGAAGATTACTGCTGTAAACAACCTGCCAAAATGGCACAAACCACACAAATAAAAAGTGTAACCTGTTTGTGATGAGTGCACAACCCACCTTTGTATGAAAAAAGCAGTCTCTTCAACATATTTATTAAACAAGTGGGCAGTTAACCAACAGATGTGGACACAGGACATGACAACTTAAGATGACTGTTTTCTTTAGTCATGTATGGTTTTCCTTTGATTTTTCCAGACAAATACATGCTTGGGAGTGCTGAAACTTATCTAGTCTTGCATTGTGGTCATTTACCAAGAGAACATTGTTTGCTCTGGCTCCTGAAATGGTGAAGTCTTTGCAGTCAAACAACTAGTTTCTGCATTTTACAGGACATTTCAAGAGATGCCTTCAGTCAGTTTACTGGTATACAGGACAGTTCAAGAACAAAATACTTACTGTTAGGAGTTGTTACTATCAGGCTCGACTGTTTTCAGAAGTGTTTTCTAAGTCAGTGCGACATTTTGACATCAGCTTATGCCCAGAGAAACACAGTGTGAACTGAGTGATGCTTTGTCATGGGCAGCAGAAGTTAAAACAGGATTGAAGATTCAAGTGAACGGTACTAGGAGCCCTAAAAAAAGCAAACAAACAAAACACATATTTTACTTTAAGCCATAGTCCAAAAGAGTAATCTAAAAAAGAAGAGGTCAATTCACAAGGCAGGCAATTAGGCAAAAGTACAGTAATCCCTCGCTACTTCGCGGTTCACTTTTCGCGGATTCACGACTTTGCGGGTTTTTAAATATAGTAGTAGTATTTCCTAGTCTAAGAACAACAAAACAAGTTCTGTGACTAAGTGCGTTGTAACACAGGCTGTGATTGGTACATGGGGGGGAGACGACAAATCACAGCTTCCCGCTTTCTAATCGGGCCTGTGATTCGTGCTTTGACTGATGCCCAGATTCCACAGCATCTCCCCTTTTCTCTCTGTCATGGCCATTTCGCTTCAAGCTTTCTCGCTGAGCAGTTTACTTTACGCTGTACTCTGTGTGATTTTTTTGTGGTTTCTTTGTGTTGAACTTCGCTTCAATTTTCACCCCCTGCAATGTCTCCCAAACGTGCTCCTTCTTCCATGGCTGGTGCTGAGCCTAAACAGCAACAAAGAATGATGACGATTGCTGAGAAGGTGAAACTTCTGGATATGTTGAACAGGGCTGTGGAGTCGGTAGATAAATGCTCCGACTCCTCAGTTTCTAAATCTTCCGACTCCTCTGTATGTATATACTATGCTAATGTATTTTCTATATCCATTGAAGGAAAGGAAAGCAACATACATGTCATTTCACCACAGAACTACTGGCTAGGAAGCCAACACTCTACTATAATGCCAGATTAAAGACAAACACAATTGATTGGCGGCAGCAGATTGCGGGTGTCCACATGGACGGGCAGATCCAGCTTGCCAAAAATCTCGACCACCGCCCCCATCCAAAGTAATGTGATGCCTCTATCTGCTGCAGTGGCTGTCTCCTCTGTCAGCCAGCCAGAAGTTTAGTGCATTGTGTCACTTTGTGAACGAGCCTCTGCTGGAGACAGGTAGGGAGATCTGTGTTCTCGGCTCCTTTGGCCCCCTTCACTAGCGCATAGCGAAGGGGAGCCGACGGAGCTGAGAACACACCAGATGATTTTTCAGGCGTTTGACGCGTGATGACTCGTTGAACGGGCGAAAAATCGGCAGTGCATCTGTAAATGTATGGGGGGCTTTAGGCTAGGTTCACAGTTCCCTGTAACAGTGGAACACGACACAATGGAAAGCGGTGCCGCACCTTACCTGTGCATTACATCCCATGTAGTGACGCATACAGTCAATGCAAAGCATGCTTCATGGTTACTTGACATGTTCGTTTTGTGGTAACATTATGCACTGCATGCATTGGGCTTTATTCTTACAGCAGAGAAGTAGTTCATTATGACTGTTTGTGAATTGGGACATTTCAACTTACTTTTTTAATTCCCATTTAAATTTAGTAGGAGTCGGTTAACTTTTTGCTGACTCCGACTCCAGGTACCCAAAATTGTCTCAGACTCCGACTCCTCGACTCCGACTCTACAGCCCTGATGTTGAAAGAAGAGAGAACGTTCGTGGCTGTGGCCCGCCAATATGGCGTGAACGAATCCACCGTTTGCTACATCAAGAAGGAAGAGCCAGTTCCTACTACTACTACGGATACACCTTTGGAAACCGTGGAAGAGGTGCCCCAGGAAATGTTAGGTAGGTCCCTGTTATTAATAGAGTAAAGGGTGGGTTGTAAACAGTACAGGGAGGGTTTAAAAACGTCCAAGTACACGTTAAATAATTAAATAAATATGGTGTCCCTACTTCTGCTGTTTTGCTGGGAGACTTCAATGCCCACGTGGGCAATGACAGTGAGACCTGGAAGGGTGTGATTGGGAGGAATGGCCCCCCCGATCTGAACCCGAGCGGTGTTTTGTTATTGGACTTCTGTGCTCGCCACGGATTGTCCATAACAACACCATGTTCAAGCATAAGGGTGTTCATATGTGCACTTGGCACCAGGACACCCTAGGCCTCAGTCGATGATGACTTGGTGGTTGTGTCGCCGGACTTGCGGCCATATGTCTTGGACACTCGGGTGAAGAGAGGGGCGGAGCTGTCAACTGATCACCACCTGGTGGTGAGTTGGCCGATGGTGGGGAAGATGCGGTCAGACCTGGTAGGCCCAAACGTGTTGTGAGGGTCTGCTGGGAACGGCTGGCAGAGTCCCCTGTCAGAAGTAGCTTCAACTCCCACCTCGGCAGAACTTCAACCACGCCCCGAGGGAGGTGGGGACATTGAGTCGAATGGGCCATGTTCCGTGCCTCTATTGTTGAGGCGGCTGACCGGAGCTGTGGCCGTAAGGTGGTCGGTGCCTGTCGGGCGGCAATCCCCAAACCCGTTGGTGGACACGGCGGTGAGGGATGCCGTCAAGCTGAAGAAGGAGTCCTATAGGACTTTTTGTCCTGTGGGTCTCTGGAGGCAGCTGATAGGTACCGGCAGGCCAAGCGGAATGCGGCTTCGGTTGTTGCTGAGGCAAAAACTCGGGCATGGGAGGAGTTTGGAGAGGCCATGGAGAGCGACTTCGGACGGCTTCGAGGAGATTCTGGTCCACCGTCCGGCGTCTCAGGAGGGAAGCAGTGCAGTGTCAACACCGTATATGGTGGGGATGGTGCGCTGCTGACCTCGACTCAGGACGTTGTGGGTCGGTGGGGGGAGTACTTCGAAGACCTCCTCAATCCCACTAACATGCCTTCCAATGAGGAAGCAGAGCCTGGGGACTCTGAGGTGGGCTCTCCCATCTCTGGGACTGAAGTCACCGAGGTGGTCAAAAAACTCCTTGGTGGCAGGGCCCGGGGTGGATGAGATACGCCCGAGTTCCTTAAGGCTCTGGATGTTGTAGGACTGTCTTGGTTGACACGTCTCTGCAACATCGCATGGACATCGGGGACAGTGCCTCTGGATTGGCAGACCGGGGTGGTGGTCCCCTCTTTAAAAGGGGACGGAGGGTGTGTTCCAACTATAGAGGGATCACACTCCTCAGCCTCCCTGGAAAAGTCTATTCGGGGTTCTGGAGAGGAGAGTCCGCCGGATAGTCGAACCTCGGATTCAGGAGGAACAGTGTGGTTTTCGTCCTGGTCGCGGAACAGTGGACCAGCTCTACACCCTTAGCAGGATCCTGGAGGGTGCATGGGAGTTTGCCCAACCAGTCTACATGTGTTTGTGGACTTGGAAAAGGCGTTGACCGTGTCCCTCGGGAATCCTGTGGGGGTGCTCGGGAGTATGGGGTACGGACCCCTGATAAGAGCTGTTGGTCCCTGTACAACCGGTGTCAGAGCTTGGTCCGCATTGCGGCAGTAAGTCGAGCCCGTTTCCAGTGAGAGTTGGACTCCGCCAGGGCTGCCCTTTGTCACCGATTCTGTTCATAACTTTTATGGACAGAATTTCTAAGCGCAACCAGGGTGTTGAAGGGGTCGGTTTGGTGGACTCAGGATTGGGTCACTGCTTTTTGCAGATGATGTTGTCCTGTTTGCTTCATCAGGCCGTGATCTTCAGCTCTCTCTGGATCGGTTCGCAGCTGAGTGTGAAGCGGCTGGGATGAGAATCAGCACCTCCAAATCCGAGACCATGGTCCTCAGCGGAAAAGGGTGGAGTGCCCTCTCAGGGTTGGGGGGGAGATCCTGCCCCAAGTGGAGGAGTTCAAGTATCTCGGGGTCTTGTTCACGAGTGAGGGAAGAATGGATCGTGAGATCGACAGGCGGATCGGTGCGGCATCCGCAGTGATGCGGGCTCTGCATCGGTCTGTCGTGGTGAAAAAAGAGCTGAGCCGTAAGGCAAAGCTCTCAATTTACCAGTCGATCTACGTTCCTACCCTCACCTATGGTCATGAGCTATGGGTAGTGACAGAAAGAACGAGATCGCGAATACAAGCGGCTGAAATGAGTTTCCTTCGCAGGGTGTCTGGGCTTTCCCTTAAAGATAGGGTGAGAAGCTCAGTCATCCGGGAGGGGCTCAGAGTAGAGCCGCTGCTCCTCCGCATCGAGAGGAGTCAGATGAGGTGGCTCGGGCATCTGATCAGGATGCCTCCTGAACACCTCCCTGGTGAGGTGTTCCGGGCACGTCCAACCGGGAGGAGGCCCTGGGGAAGACCCAGGACACGCTGGAGGGACTAAGTCTCCCGGCTGGCCTGGGAACGCCTTTGGGATTCTCCCGGAAGAGCTGGAAGAAGTGGCCGGGAGAGGGAAGTCTGGGCTCTCTGCTTAAGCTGCTACCCCAGCGACCCGACCTTGGATAAGCGGAAGAGGATGGATGGATGGATGGATACTTCGCGGAAATTCAGTTATTGTGGCTGGCCTTGGAACCTATCTCCCGAGATAAACGAGGGATTACTGTATTCAAAAATGTGATACACAAAAAATATGTTTTGTTATGATGTTGGACCATAACTGGGAACTTCACATACCAGCTATTTATTTTTGGGTAGGTGGGTTTCTATGCACATTCATAAAGATACTAATGTTTCCTTGAGCATTCCTTTAAATTAAAAAAAACATTGCTCCTTCAAAATCATGCAATAGTGGACGATTTTACATCAAGGTGCGTCCCATATATAATTTGTATGTTTCCACCATGTTTGAATGGGTTTCCTTCCACAGTGCAAAGACATGCAGGTTAGGTGAGTTGACATTGACAAAAGGGCCTGTGTGTGTTTAAGTTTGCCCTGCATGTGTATTGTACTTAGTGCATGCTGGGATAGGCTCCAGCTACCCGGAAACCCACCCTGGACAAGCAGCTTAGGAAGATGGAATGAAGTTACATTATGGTGCACCCTATGTGGTTTGCTTTTTCTCCCACAGTCCAAAAACATACAGGGCAGGTGAAATGTCATTATTGAATTGGCCCATGTATTTGTGCATGCGAGTTCTGTCTTCAGCTTACCTGCAACCCTCCTCCTGATAAGTGGGTTCAGAAAACCGATGGAAATGTTACATTACTTTCTTGAGCACCAAATCCTAATTTGTGTTCATTGGTATAGAAGATAATAGAAGGACTAAAGTATTCATCCATTCTGAAAGTCGCAGAATTAATATGTTGTTGTAAGGATCAGGATTTTATCCCCAGATCTGGGACCAAACACGGAAGGGTTACCACTCACTCATGGGGTATTTTATCTTTGCCAAATCACCGAACAAGATTGGCATGGTGATATACTACCTAGCACTAAATAGCACCCATGTCTCTAGAGCAGGGGTGGGCAAAGTCATTCCTGGAGGGCTGCAGTGGCTGCAGGTTTTTGTTCCAACCCAGTTGCTTAATGAGAAGCATTCACTGATCAAGTAACTCTTCTGCTTCATTTTAGTTGTCTCGCTCATTAGGATTTTGAACCCTTACTGCTTATTTTAATCTTAAACAGCTGTTCTCTTGGTTTTTAATGGATTTTTCTTAGCAGTAAGATTCAAATGACAAAAGAAAGCAGCATTTCTTCATTTTGCTTGTTTCCATTTACACTTGTGTGTATTTATCGTGCACTATTTGGTTTAATTTAATACTTGGGAGGAAAGTGATGAGAAAAAAGTTAAAGATTGAGTATTATTCATACATTTTAGACTTCATATAATTCCGATGATATCATTAGAAAGTAAATAAAATCTAGGATATGAGAATGGCATGATATGGCAGAGTTAAAGCACTAATAAGCCATGAAATTGAATTATTAATGAGGATGTTTTCTAATTAAGCAACTGGGTTGGAGCAAAAACCTGCAGCCACTGCGGCCCTCCAGGACTGACTTTGCCCACCCCTGCTCTAGAGTACTAGTTCTCAACTTCAGTCGTGGGGGGCCCCTGGAGCTGCAGGTGTTCATCCCAACCAATTTGTCAACCAATGAGCCATTGTACCTTCAAATGATCTCATTGTTTATTTATCTTGCATTCAGAAGAGTGCAGTAGTGTAATTTACATATATAAATAATATTTGTATTTTTTTCTGTATTATTCAATGCTTAATTCCCGTTTTCTTTGGATTTTTTTTAATTGTATTAGACTACAGACAATTAATGAGAAGCTGAGCAGACACCAGTGGAAAGAATGGCAGTATGCTAACAGGTGTCTAATTCACTATTCCTCACTTGTGTGCCTTAATATGTGCTTCATTCTGTAAATAAATTTATCCAATTTGTAACTTCTGGATGGATTAAAAAAACAAACAAAACTAGAAAACAGCAGCTTGCGTAATTAAGGTTCGAGTCCAATTAAAAACGGACGCAGGTTGGGATTAAAACCTGCACCCACAGTGGTGGGCCTTCAGGACTAAACTTGAGAAACACTAATTTAGAGGTCTGAAGCATCAGTGTGTTAGCTAATACCGTGAATACATGTGTAGCTTCCCAAATCCCATGGTGGCAACAGTTTTTGTCTCAAACCATTTCACAATCAGTCATTTTACCTTCAGGTGATCTCATTGTTTAATTACCTAATCTTATTTTTTCTTCTCTTATTCTACATTCAAAAAAGCACAGCAGTAGGAGGTTTACATTTATAATACATTTAAAACCATCTGAATTTTACTATTGCATGCCTCTCTTTTGTGATTTTTATATTAATTTACCCTTTTTCTCCCTTAATTTCTTAATAATCATAAAAATTAACAATGAACTGAGCAGACACTAGGGCACACAACACAGACTGGTGATAGGCAGCAGCTGCTTAAGTATCAGGCCCACTAAAGTGTTCATTAGTAAACGGGGCAAGGCACCTACCTGGAATATTGGAATGAAAATCATGACAAAATACCTGAAAATAAAGATAAAAAAATTAGGTAGCATACAAAAGTGTCTGCTAATAAAAAAAGAGAAATCCAGTTTCGTATTTTTTGTAAACCCAGTGACGGGGTAACAAGTGCTGTTTTAAATTGGGTTAGAGGAGCACAAAAAAAGTAAAGTTGGTTGGGATGAAAACCTGCAGCCATAGGGGACCCCCCGGGACTGAACTTGAAATCACTGCTCTAGACTAGTACTACATTTGAAACACAACCTGGATACTGCATTTCAGACTGTAAAATACTGTCATTTAAATAAATAAAAAAGCGAGAGAAAACGTACCGTCCAGTCAGACTTTTGCCGCACTCTACCTTCACCCCGAACCCAGCATAAGTTTTTATGAAATGAGCAAAGCGAAAATAACAAACTTACACAAATATAAGTTTACTAAATAGTCTCACTATTTTTATTAAAATATTTATATCCCAGGGTATACCAGTAACATTTCACTTAAGTTTAAGAAAAAAATACTTAAAACAAGAAAAATAAAAATGTTATCGTACCATATACTGACCACCACAGGCATTATATTGCTATTTCGTGCCTACAAAAATAAATGGGATATTTCAAGCGTGAACAGCCCTTTAAGAATTCTTTTCCTGAATAAAGGAGCTACGTAAAAAATCCTGTGATCCAAAGTTTACTATCAGTGGCTGGCAAGTTGTTTGCAAAAAAAAAGCGGCTTTTGTAATTGACAACTTTTTAGCCAATCCGAAAGAGAACGATAACACCATGTGACTGATTTGGCCAATCGAAAAGTCCTATGGAAAAATAAGGCGGGTGTTTGGGTTTCGTGTGTTCAAAGTTGCCGGAGGAAGCGAATCCTGGCTGTCGAGCTGTGTGTTTTCACTGTGAGTACAATGATACTGTTAACAAAATTCAGGGGGTATTAACGTAAATGTGCTTCTCAAAAGCTGTATGTGTAAGCCACGCGTAATAGTCTGTATGAAAAACCAGCTGTTAACCTGTCTGCGAAATATTATTTACCATTGAAAATTCCTTTCTGAATGTGTAAATCAGTTGATTCTGCAGAGCGCCCTGCACACGCTCGACTTTCAGGCCCCTCCTCCAGATATTTTGAGGTAAACCTCCCATTCCTCCCGCTCTATCCTCAATTGGACCTTAGTGTCATCTTCTGTAATTTGTGATATTTTCAAATGTCGTTTGACTGGCTACAGGAGAACATTTTAAATGAAAACGTCATGAAGGAGTATTGTTGTTTTTTCAAATTGTATTCTTTTTTTCTGAATGTTAGAGCACATAAAGCACAAATTAATATGATAAAAAAATCAGTTAATACTAAAAACTTGAATGTATATACTGTGACGAGGTTTTCGTAGAAGTTTATGATACGAAGGTCTTCCCACGGTATTAAAACCAATGATTCAAGTCGTTCCTTATCACTTCAGCTTACTTGTAACATATATTGTCGACTATGTAATTTCCATGCCTTTTTTTGAGATTGTCCCTGTTTAAACACATTATGCATTTGCTTCTTGTAAATATACAATGACAGACTGCTTTTTCGAACTATACTACAGCTGAATTAAATGGTAATACAGAATATAGATAAGATGTGTCTAAAAGGGGGAATGAATGCAACTTCTACTGTATCACTCGCTAACTCAACAAAGCAGGTCATGCACAAGGTTTACAGTTTATTAGTGACGTAGCTGGGCCTTTTGAATCTTCAGCCTGCTGGTGTACAGTTTAGCTTTTTATCTACTATACTGTCCATTAAAGTGATCAATTAGCCTTGTTGCAAGTAAAATGCAAAAAGTGTAATTTGTTCAAAAAAAGTATAATGTTGGGAATTTGATAAAAGACAGTTTTGGTTTAGATTTTCTTTAAATAAGTGCCTATTAGTTTCAAGCATCTTTATGGTGCATTTGAAGATGGTCTTAAAAAAAAGCAGGTAAGTTCCTGGAAACAATTAACATAGCGGACATTTTATATTTCACAAAATCTCCAAATAATATATTATTTTTTTTTAGTGATGTACAGATGCACGTATGTTACACTTGTTATTGCTAGCAAATGCTTAGGCTTGCAAAAGGTATAGAAAACCTATACAAAATAAATGAGATAAAAATGAATCTCTAAATAAATTTATATATGTAAAGAAAAGTGTTTAATTCTCCCAGTTTTTCAATAAAGTTGTGACATTTTTTCCTTTTATTTTAAGGTCAAGTCATTTGTCTTTTTTTGTACTTGCATAACATTTCCCCTAGGGATTATCTATCTATCTATCTATCTATCTATCTATCTATCTATCTATCTATCTGTCATATAGTGCCTTTTAATCTATCTATCTATCTGTCATAGATAGATAAAAAGGCACTATATGACAGATAGATAGATAAAAAGGCACTATATCTGTCATATAGTGCCTTTTTATCTATCTATCTATGTTATATAGTGCCTTTTATATCTATCTATCTCTCTCTCTCTCTCTCTCTCTCTCTCTACCTACTGGTTCTCACGTCCCATAGACGCCGCATTGACCCTCATCTTGTGGGTCTGTGATCAGAATCAGAAGTTATGGCAACCCTTTACATTTAAAGCTTTCAGAAGTAGAAAATGTGTTATCCTTGTTGAATAATTCTGTTCACTTTGATCTTCACATAAGGAGCTTGATATTAAACATGGGCGGCACAGGATGGTGCAGTAGTAGCGCTTTCACCCGGTTCACTTCCCGGGTCGTCCCTGCGTGGAGTTTGCATGTTCTCCCCGTGTCTGCTCCGGTTTCCTCCCACAGTCCAAAGACATGCAGGTTAGGTGGATTGGCGATTCTAAATTGGCCCTAGTGTGTGCTTGGTGTGTGGGTGTGTTTGTGTGTGTGTCATGCGGTGGGTTGGCGCCCTGCCCGGGATTGGATTCCTGCCTTGTGCCCTGTGTTGGCTGGGATTGGCTCCAGCAGACCCCCATGACCCTGTGTTCGGATTCAGTGGGTTGGAAAATGGATATTAAACATGGAGTTTGCAAGCATTGTAATATGACAATCAGTTACAGTTCAAACTAGAGCTGTTTCATTCACATTGAAATATGTACTGTATATCCAAATATGCGTTAAAGTTCTGAATGTTTAAAATTGAACTGAAAATATTAAATGTCAGTAGTGACACATTACTGAAACATCCTGTATGCATCATTGCACGATTTTACCTTTTCCAAATTTCTTCCTGAAATAGCATAGTTGTAAGAGAGAATATTATACTTGTGTTTTTTATTTGCATTTGGTGTGTTTTTATTGTTTTACCTTATTAATCAAAATTGAAGAAAGTAGAACAACAAGATCAGATGGAAAGGACTTATCATTAAAACTACATGAAGTGGTATGCAAATAAGGGTGCCATTTGTGCAGCTTTCTGTTTGTGAACTACTCTTCACTACATCATTACCCACTTTTGTGCAAAAGCTTACCTACCCGCACTTTGTTTCTTTTCATTACTTCAGCTTTGATGTCTCTGCAGACAGCGAGAGATTCGTCGTTTCATCGTGCCTTGCTGACCCTTCCTCAGTCTTTACCCATCATTGGTAAGTGAAAGTACAATTCAAGCCTGACTGTATTGTTTTCCCTAAAAGCAACACTGTATGAGGCAGAAACCCTAGACAAGACGTCATTTACGGTGTGAAAGACTCATTCCTTCAAAGTAAAAAAAAAAAAAACCATAGCATTCTGTTGATTAAAATCTAAAATGTCACCATTTTCAATGAGTGAGTACTTGTGTTAAAATATATTTTTAAATAGCCTGACTTTTCCACTTATTAACTGGTAATTTTCAAGGCCCTAGTTTTGAAGTCGAAGTAGAGTTAATGAGCAGAACTGACTAGGAAACTACTAAGGTGCCTGCCCTTCAGACATAGCTGACTTGTAATAAGGTTTTAAATGAACATATGGGTTTGCAGTGTTACTTTCTGTTCTAATCTTGAAATATAATAAAGCATCTGGTAGTATTTACAGGAACAAATGGAAAAGGTTATCATTAATAACCATTATTAATATATTTGCCATTCATTGATTAAAAATAATATTTTTATAGCTGGATTATTTTCATGGCCTGGTTGCTTTTGCAAGTAACTGAAGTTTGTAGTCAAGGGTGTTGTAGAGTTTATTGGAGAATTAAACCAAAGGACTTCCCATGAAGTATATTGTCATAAAATAGAATTACCAGCTAGCTTCGTTCTCAGCTGAAAAAACTACTCTTTCTAAAATATACAGTATATATTGTGCAGAATTAGTCTATGATAGTCATATCCACCTTCGCCCCCTAATCGCTTCTCTCGCCAACCCCCCTGGCCTGCACTACATACCAGCTACTTCTCGTCTGTGGATTTCACTTTCACCAAACAACAAATCTTTAAATTCTCGCAGATACACCTCTTCATTGGGAAGAAACACTTCTTTTCCCTGATGGCAACACGAATTAGACAATCTACAAGTCTCCAACTTAAAGTTTAAATCCGAACAATATATTCAATCTCTTTTCGTTGTTCTGTTATTTCACCGAGTAATAATTTCCGTTTGTTTGCACTAATGCAATCTTTACTATCATTTTTTTAGAGACTTGAATTTTAGTACTTTCGTTCTCTCTAACCTGTTCTTCATGTGTATCGCACCAACGTTTTTCAATTCTTTATGACGTTCTACTTTGTCATCTACTCTATGCCTTTTATTTCCGGCCCCAGGCGTGGTTAAATCTCTTGGCACAAAGTCTTGTCTCATGGGGCGTCAAAGTATCTCTCTAAAAAAGTCTTTTTTTTTTTTTTGTTATAATCAAGAGAACTGTTTGTAATGTGCCCACTGTTGGAGCGACAGAGATATGGCAACTGGACAGACACACAGACACTTATCCCTTTATTAAGTTGAATGGACTACAAGATACATTCTAATAGATGGTGCACTGTTATCATTAATGCTGAGGTCTACACTGATTGCTTAGATTGCACCCCATCTTAGATTGGCAGCATAGCTAGTACATCACATATCATTTTAATGTGGACCAGAGTGAATGAATCATAAAGAGCCGTGGGTAATTGCTTTTGCCACTGTTTGTTTCTGTCTCATTAGTTCATTATTTCAAATAAGGGTGTTACTTTCCAGCCAAACTGAGGAAGAAACTGTCAAGCTCACTTACTACTAGATATAGATATCCTCTGTCTAATTCTTACTGTACTAATAAACCGGAAGCATTTTCCAACAGAAGAAGAAATGGTGCACAAATGGTGTGAATGAAGGTAGCTGAGCTTTGTGCAAAAATTCGAAGCTTCATAAATGCAGAAACATATGTTCTTATATCCCTGTTGCTTTGTATTAACCTCTGCACTTTTTCAGTTTCCAATTTGAAGTATTATTTATCAAGGGCGTCTTTATGATTTGAATTCATTGTGTAAACGTGTCTTTGAAAAGTCCTAGTAAAAGCACAAATGTAGCCCTTAACCATTGCTGCTCATCTGTATATTTTGTTCCAAAAAAGGGTATTTTTTTGTGTAACCCTTGGAATCCCTGCCTCCTTACACTGTATAATACTTTCATGTGTGAACACTGCCAGTGAAGGAGATAACTAGTTTGCTCTGTAGCTAAACAAAGTATACTGCATCCATTGTATGCTTATACTGTTTATACTTTGTAGTTGTTTGCTTTCAGTACAGAAGAAATTCTTTTAGCATTAAATTAGATTGTTAATAAATAACTGCCAAGGTAATGAACTCTTTATTTGTTTCTCATTGTTTGTTTTTATTTTGAAGGCAAACGGCGACAGTAAACAATGCTGACCCAGAGCAGACCACGATTTCAGAAGACAACTTTGTTGCCACCTTGGGAGATCTGTCTTTATGTGATCTTATCAATTGCGTCTCACTTGTACTCCTTTTATGAAGTTCACAAAGTATCACAAGGTAAGGCATAGAGCCCCGCAAAGCTTTCCTTCTATTCAATTTAAGCAAATTAACATTGTACAACTTTAATAGATATTTAGTAACAAATAAGTTTATTTTTTGCATCATGAATACTATGTTAAACATTGGCTGGTGTTAATTACTAGTTTAATGATCTATCTAAAAAACAAAAATCAGAATTTGCTCTAACTGTGTTGTTGCCTTAGTAAAACACCAGCTCATAAGTAGTTGGTATTTCAATGTAGTTACTATAATCTTGTTAATAATGCATGATGCAACCAAATTTGTAAAATGCTTATGTCACACTGAACGAATTTAGGTGTCCATTTGGCACCTCCATGTCTGAAGGAGTCTACAAAGATATCATTTAAGGTCTGATTTACACTTTTGTTATCCGAGGAAGTACAGGGCTGATCAAAAAATTAAACCATTTCCAAATAAATGCAGTTTGCAGCTGGGTTCCTGCAACTCTGTTAAATCTGTCATAAAGGATGTCTTTGGTGTTTTAAGTTATTTTTTCACATGCATTTGCTATGTGAAAATTGTGTTAGAACAGGAGTCTCAAACATGCGGCCCCTGAGGCAATTATCTGCGGCTCACGACGACTTACTTGAACTGCCGAAATCTACCACTAAAATCCATTTTACTTTGCAGCATTTTCCTCACAATACTGTTTCCAGTCTGACAATCAGAATTAAAATACCATTGTTCTTACTTACTTCAGCATTCAGTGTTGTTACTTTTACTTCTAGCGACATCAGTTAAACATAAACAGTCGACGTAAACATTTGCAAATTACTTTGTGCAGTTCTTGCTGTTAATTGTACACCTCGTTGTTGATTAAAGTCATTAATGTCGTCTTTGTCATCGAAAAAGTGCAATATTGCTGACGAATAACTAATATTCCAGGGTGAATGGGGAAAATGTATATTTTGTCATGGAGGTCGGAGACAGAGCCCAGTTTCTCATTTGTTTGCAGTTTATCTCGGTGTTTAAGGAGTACAATGTGGGTCGACATTATAGTATGTTGCATTGTCTGCCAAACTGCGTGAGGAAAAGGTTCAGCAACTGAAAGCATCAATTACAAAACCGTGAACCTTTTTCTCAAATGTTAGTAAGACAAGTAAAGATTCTGTAAAAGCGAGGTTTGTCCTCTGTAATATGATAGCAAAATTTTCATGACAGTTCACTGAAGGCCAGTTCATAAAAGACTGTTTTATAAAGGCTTGTGAAATTATTTGTCCGGACAAAAAGAAACTGAAGGTGTAAGGCCGGGGTTATACTTCACACGACGTGACGCATGTTGCAGCGGATGCTCCTACTACGCAAGTGTTGTAATGTTACTTGCGCGCGTACTTTACGTAAATCTGGAGGAATCCACCAGGTGGCAGTGCAAGATATTATCATGGTGAGAACAGGTTTGGCTTTGCTGTGTTGTGAATTGCCTGGAACACCCATTAAATTCCGATGACACCATACCGCAATATCTCTGAAAAGGATGTTTAATGATTAAATCCATCAGTCCAGGGATTTGTCCATTTCAGCAAGCATTGGGCACGAGGCAGAAACAATCCCTGGACGAGGCATCACTCATCTCAAAGTGAATATAAGCACACACAAACACTGGCATCATTTTAGTGTCTCCAAATCTGCATATCTTTGGAAGGAAACCGGAGCACCCTGTGGAAACCCAGCAGGAAAACATGCAAACTCCAGGCAGGGAATATCAGCGACGTGACTCCCTTCAAGACAGCAGCAGTAACACTCCGCCACTGTGTCACTCCCATGTGTGTAATTATTAACAGTATTCATTATTTAAATGAAATTACCGATTTATCTGTAAAATATAACATACACACATCAGTGCATTTCATCATGAAAGTGATATCAAGTATAAATCTAAGGATTCTAAATGTACAGAGAGTTGGAATATCATACATTTAATGTGCTCATGCTGGCGATCTGCTACTGTCAGGACCTGTGGAAACCCCAGAAAAAAAGACGGCACAGAAGACGGTATGTGAGACTTTTAAAATGTATCGTGTCATTACGGTCGGGAATATGCAACGCTTGAATATAAAAGCACCACAAATACATCTGTATGTTGGCATTTTGCTTCACCGCATCGAACCATTCATCAAACATCGAAGCACGCACACCGATCTTGTAGGATCCGCAAAGTGGCTTTCTGTCACATGTAGATAGTAAACGGAGACTCTGACGTCACATTCCAACTTTTAGCACACTGTGCCCCCCGACTTTTTGCTGGTACTGCGACTCGTTAATTTCTGAGGACCTGCTCAGAGGACGCATAAAATGAACGCTGGGAACACATGGCAGCCATGATGCGTACGCGTTCTGAGCGTGAAGTATAAATGAGCCCTAAGTTGTTGGCAAATACTGTTGCTAGCAGAATTACTGAATCAGCTAGTAACATTCATCAGCTACTGATTACAGCAGCACAGGGTTTTGAAGCATATTTCATAGTGCTTCACGAGAGAACTGGTGTAACAGATACTGCTTACTGTGCTGTGTTCATTCATGGGGTTGATGAAAACCTAAACGTAACTGAAGAATTATTAGATTTATTACTTTTGAAAAGCACAACGACTGGTCGTGACATTTTTCAAGATTTGGAATGTTGCAGTAACAGAGCAGGACTGCCATGGGGTAAACTCGTGTCCGTAGCAACAGACGGTGCACCTGCAATGTATTCTGAAAATGTTGGTGTTGTGGGATTATTGAAAGCAAAATGAAACCAGCTTTTTTTTGTCGGGTTCTTTTACTGTCATGCACTGCATTCTGCATCAGGAAGCGTAATGTGGCAGAAGTCTACAAATGAAAGAAGTTATGGACATAGTTGTTAAGACGGTTAATTTTATATGAGCAAGAGGTCTCAACCACAGGCAGTTTACTTCATTCTTGTCTGATATGGACACTGAATATGGAGAGTTGCTGTATCATACCGAAGTTGGATGGTTGAGTCGGGGAAACGAATTGAAGAGATTTATTTGCCTTAAGGCAGGAGATCGCGCTTTTTATGGCTTTGAAAGGTAAAGACATTTGCCAACTTTCTGATCTGTCTTTTCTATCATTTAGTGTTTCTTACAGATGTCAGTGTACTCAACTTGAGGCTCCAGGGTCCAAAGCAGGTGATAACGATGATGAACGGTAGTGTCAAATCATTCACTTCTAAGCTGTCTTTGTGGGCCAAACAGCTGCAGTCTGGCAATTTGACACATTTCTCAGCTATACCGTCGTTGGTACGCATTGAATCAGAATGCTTGAAATATTCTTCGGATATCATTTCTCAAATACTTGAAGAGTTTAATCGACGTTTTGAGAAGTTCCGGGCTCTTGAACCTCAATTTGCACTCTTGCGACTCCGTTTGTGGTGAATGTTGCTTGCGTTTCAGAAGATATACAGATGGAGATTGTGGAATAGATGAGCATCTGCGTGCAACAATGTGATTGGATACCGCCTTTTTTTAAACAGTAGCTGGAGTGCCAATCCTGCCACCAGCCCCCATGTTTTCCCTGCAAGTTGGAAGACATTTTTGCAGGGCTGGATACAGGTTAACGTCATACCCAGCACAAAGCAATTTCAGGTTAAGGCCCTTGCTCAGGGGTCTAATGGAGTGGAATCACTTCTGGCATTTACAGGATTCGAACCAGCAACCTTCTTGTTGCCAGCGTAGACCCCTTGCCTCAGAGCCACCCCTCCACCCTCATTTTCTTACACTGAGCTGTATATTTAAAGTTAATGAATGAATCACTGAACTGATATTTGTTATATTTGTATTTACTGTAAAAATATGGACAGTTGTGTGGAACATGGCCATCACATTTTTAGACCTTTTCATAAGATTCTGTTTTATAGATTTTTCTTTTTTAAGCCAGTTCTATTTTTTTCCATGCATTTTTCCTTGACCACTTTGCAGCTTTTGTATAGCTCAGTTTCATCCTAGTTACTGAGGTACTGTAGTAAATGAATCTATACAATGCATTGTGCTAGGAGCACTGTGGCATAAAACAGAATAGACATATTATAGACAGAAGGAGTTTTGGTATGGATATATTCTGTATTGCATTGTCACCCATCTGCTTTTGTTTTATTTCCATACATCTTTTCATTTGCAGAAACCACTTAATCAACTTTTATATTTGTGTGCTTCACGTGCCTTTCATGCATAACAAACTCTGGGAAATGTGTCAGCACATCAGAGGACACACTCATATCAGCAAAATTTATAGTTTCTGGTTAACCTTGAATGTATATCTTTGGCATTTGGGAGAAAAACCAGAGTAACTGAATATAAACGTTGCACAAAGAAGGAAAGAAAATTCAAATTGCAGCCAGTTAGTGACTGGACAAGGTTTTAAACCCAGGCTATGGCCTGTGTTGTTGTGCTGCCTTGTAATGAACATGTGAATTTTATATATCATGACTGGTGTGTATTTTATGTGTTGCTTGTCTATGTATAAAGCAATTTGTCATCTCAGTATGCTCCATTTTGAAACACCTTTTGTCATGTTCCAAACCTAAAACTAATCACAGTGTTATGCATAATACAAAAAGTTACTATTGGTCGTATCCATATATGGCCAAAAGAAATAATATATATGTTATGTAAAATGTTTGGTTATAGCAAGCACATTGCATCTGTAGTAAGCTATACTTTACAAATTCAATATCAAGCATACATGTATTTACTGTCTGCACATAAGATAGTTATCATGGGATTATAAATTAACAGCTCAATCAGAACACGTAGTTAATATTAATATTCTTCACTTTCCTGTTTTATGTTACACATCACTTACTAAACATGCAAACCGCTGATGAAAACAAAAAGTAAGTTAACATTTTATTAAATTATACATGTTGCTGCAGTATTTAGCACTGCTGCCTTTATGGATCCACTTTCCCTGGTTTGAACCCCATTCCAGTTGTGGAGATTGCACATTCTCCCATTATCTTTCTGTTTAACATTTGGGTACTCTTGTCTTCCTTTACCTACCTGCAAACTTACACATATTCTAGATTGGCCCTGTGTAGATGTATGGATGTATGCATGAGTTCACTGTGCAGTTTACTAGTACCATCTGATAGGCATGGGCCCCACGTGATCCTATACTTCATTAAGTAGGTTGACTTTAGTATATTTATGGGAACTCTGACCCGTGTGTCCACAACATTTTGGAGAAACTGGAAAATGACGATAACCTTAATCAAGCAGAGTAATGGAGCCAAACCTGCTAAATGATGACTTGCACACCTAATAATTCATATTATTGAGCCGTTATTCTTATGTGTGATGATATGACAAATATATTACACCTCAAAAATTATTAATATGATTTACAGACTCTATTTTAGTTCCCATTTAAAAGGGCCAATGCTATGAATTTGAACTGAAGAATTATTTTATGTTTTTTGGTAGTTTATATCGACTACTTGTCATTTCTCAGGGAACTGACCCACAGGACAGGAATATCTCTGTCAAGCTTCACTTCATCTCACCAGCTGTGGTGGAAAGTATTAACCGACCAGCGAGGCACTGCATCCTTATCATTACATGTGCCAGGTGCTTAGAGGATGGTGCCTTGCGCAATTCGCTGACCCCCAAAGTGCAGTGGAGAGGTGCTATAATGTTGCATGCGATCTTGCATTCTTGGGTGTGGAGCACAGCCAGATACTCTTGAATGAAGGTGGTGGTGCCTTGATCCATCAGGAGGTAGATGGGGCTCTGTTGGCCAGTGAAATTCTGCAGCATCATGATTGTATATATATGAAGCTGATTAGCATGCTCCACATATCGATGTTTGAGAGTGGCGTTCGAGGTGCACTAATGTACGCATATTTACAAGGTGATTGTGATTTAGTTATGGTGAATTGTGTAGAAATGTATGTATGGCATATTTTATATACCTGATTTTTTTTCTACGCATTATCCAGTGTTTTTTTTCCATTTGTGTATTTTCATGCATGAATCCATGCAAAGTTTTGTAAATATCTATCCATCCATTATCCAACCCTCTATAACCTAACTACAGGGTCATGGGGATCTGCTGGTGCCAATCCCAGCCAACACAGGGCGCAAGGCAGGAAACAAACCCCAGGCAGGGTGCCAGCCCACTGCAGAGTTTTGTAAATATATGCACTCAATGTCTGAACACACACCATAATGACTAAAAAGAGAGGAGAAAAACAAAACTTCTGACTTGTCACAGTGAGACACCATGCCATTGGTGTATAGGAGTTCCAGTAGTGTTTCTTGAGACACTTCGGATGTTAATTTCTTTGGCTGAAAGTACTTAGTGTTAGCGTATCAGAGAGATGATGTGCCGCATTGTTTATAATGATTTTGAGCTTTGTTTTCATTCTCTCCTTTGCAGTTACCGTATATACTCACGGATAAGTTCTCCTGTGGATAAGTCAGGACTTGATTTCATTGTGTAATTTCTGATATTTTTATAATGTTAGTTGTATAAGTCAAATGCGGAAAACTCACGGTATTGGTCCAAGAGATTGTGATAATCTAACGCCCTCCTGAGAGAGTAACCACGGAGCATGCTTCCTTTTTTTTCCTATGTGGGTGTGGCAATGAACTGTATCAGCGCGTGCCCCTAACCTTTCTCTCTCTGTCTCTTTCTCTCTCTATTGTGCCTATGTGACCACACAGTAATACCCGAACTATTCCGAAACAACGTTTGCACTGATTTGTGTTTTTTGTATCTCATTCACCAATCATAAGAGCATCTATTATCTACGATGGAGCGTTCAATCAGAAGAAAATATGATGCTGGTTTTAAATTAAAAGTCGTTGAAGTAGCGAAAGAAATTGGTAACTGTGCTGCTGCAACAAAATTCAATGCGTCTGAGAAACTGATCCGAGATTGCAGGAGGCCAGAAGATGCTAAAAAAATTTAAGTGTCCCATTTTTGAATGGGCTTATAAGTCGGGGTCTGATTTTATGATCGAGACCTGACTTATATGTGAGTATATACGGTACCTCCAGGAGGCCAAGATCGTGTCCCATAACTGAGCCTGCCTTTTCAATTAATATGTTCATCTCACGTGCCTTCCTTGAAGTGATGTTACCAGCACAGCCCACCCACAGCATAAAAAAAAAAAATTGCACTAGCCATTACAAAGTTATAGAATACGTAATGGATGTCACCAGCCACATTAAAGGAGTACAGTCTATTAAGAAAGAGTGTCTGTTCTGCCCTGTTTTATATTGTCCTCCTGTGTTATGAGACCAGTCCATCCTGTCACTGATATGGACTCCCTAGTACTTTTAGTAGTGCACCACTACCACATTCACTCCCTGAATAGTGATTGGATATTGAAGCTTATAGGTTCAGTGAAAGTCAAAATGACCAGATCCTTGGTTTCGTTATGTTGCAGACAATTCCTTTTGTACCAAGAAGCAAAGTCCTATACCTCACTGCTATACTCTGTTTCATCCAACTTGTCGAAACACATTAGCGCAGAATCCTCAGAAAATTTCTGCAAGTGACATGATGTGGTGTTATATTTATAGTTCAAGGTCTACAGAGTTAAGAAAAAGGAGACCTAACTGTTCCCTGTTGTGCTCCTGTGTTGCTCACACCTATCAGAGGCAGAGTCCCATAGACTCACAAACTGAAGTCTGCCTGGTGGATAGTCCAGGTCACCACAGGCTTATCCACCTGCAAATCCCTAAGTCTACCCCTTGACAGGGATGGTTGGGGGCATTGGAGAGATCCAAAAGTGTTTTCCTCGCAGTGCTGCCATCATTGTCCAGATATTTATAAGTCTTGTTGAGCACACAAATAATTGTATCTTCCACTCGGTTCTTCTCAGTGGGCTCAGGTGGTTTTACTCAATTGGACTTCTATTGTCCTGGACAAGACTCTTAAAGGTCTTCATGAAGTGGAATAGGGATGTCAAATATACAAAAATTTGTGTTGGAATAATTACTAATAGAATATATTCAAACATAGGTTAAAAGTTCTTAGTGCTATTACATGTACGTTTGTACTTGGTGCCCTTGTATGCTTCTTTATTATTAATATTTTTTCTTTTGCATTTGTGGCAATCTATATATGTAGATATTGAGAATATTTTTTTTTTTTGGTTAGGCAAACACTTTCATTAACAGCAACCTAAAAATTCTACTGCTAATGAAAAAAAAATTAACACAGCAATATTTGAATGCAAGCATAGGTTAAAGTTGTTTTTGTTTCTTAATGAATGCTTAACGGTTTTAATGTGAAACAACAGGAGATTAGGGATTGCACATTCAGGAGTGAAACAGAACAGGATCAGAAGCAACTTTTAGGGTGCTGGAGAAGTGTTTAAAATCAGTTGTTAGTAAACCTGTTAAAAAAAAAAAACACATAAAAATTATAATAACCCAATTTGTGAAATTTTATCCGACAGCCCTGATTTGGGATGCAAATGCCACAGATCTGTAGTCATTATGTAAAAAGGCACCTGTCTTCCACAGCGGTGGCATGTTTTGTAGCCTTAGGAGAGACTGAATAGATAACGGACAACACTACAAAGTTGGTCAGCACAGGAATTAAGAATTCGAGTACTGACTCCATCTGGTTGAGTGTCTTTACCTTTGTGAAGATTTCTCAGTTGTTTTCTCACCTGTCCATCAGTTCTGGAGAGCCCATACCGATGATCAGTGGTGGACTCCTCATTGTCCATAGCAGTTGTAGTGATAGTAGCTGTTGATATAGTAGGGGAAAATCTGTTAAAATTGGTTCAGGGCATTAGAATTTGTGTGTTTGAAACTAACTTTTTTTTTTTTTTTTAAATTTAGTCATTATTGCTTTGATCACATTATCTATATTTGTCCTAATGTGAAGGCTGAATATAAAGATCTGTTACTTCATGCATGTTGTTACAGCTAAAGGTAATATTACACATTTGAATGCATTCATCATCATATAACATTTATAGTAGCTTGGGTATTGTGACCATAATCCTGAGCTATGTTCTGCACATGCTCAACTCATACATTGTCTGTATCCATGTCAGTCAGTGCTGGTCCTGTGATTTCTATTAATGAGGTTTCTTTTTTTTCCAAAGAACTGCTCTGACATGTTTATCCAAGTTGTCTTAAGATGTTAACTGCCCACTGAATATTGTCGTGTTCTTTTCTGGAGTTGTCTGGATTTTTGGACTAGAGGTATAGTGACAATATGAAAAACATAGTTATCTCACAAATACATAGTCAGAAGCCATTGTGTAGGTTTCTAAAGTACTTGTATAGATGCCAGTAAAGTTAGCTTTTAACACTAGAATTACCAGAGCCTACGCATAAACCCGTAGATCCGTCCCACCTTAAATTGCTTCTCACCTCTCCGTCGGCGTCTTTTGTCCTTTAACACTAGAATTACCAGAGCCTACGAAAAAACTCGTAAATCCGTCCCACCTTAAATCGCTTCTTAAATCTCTTCACACCTCTCCGCCAGCATCCTTTGTCTTCTAAATGTGCTGATAAAGAGAAGCTTGGAGCAGCCGGCTATTCCATCCCCCCACCAATTTAGAACGTGCACGAACTTCTCCAAGCCCATGCCTTGACTGAGTATCTGGGAGTGAAGTGGAGTTTTAGAGTGGAAATAATAGATCGTTATTTGGAACACACGCATTTCATGTCTGTTCCGTTTCTACAGTAATCTGTGTAAACTCATTGTTAAAACAGAAACGTTTTTTATATTCTAGTAGTAGATGACAAAATGTAGGCATAAACTATATAATGTATGAAGCCTGAAGTCCAAATATCAAAGAAATATTTTCACAAAAGGTACAAATATAAGACAACGATTGCGCTTTTATTCAAAAATACAGCTGCAGAAAAAAAGCCGCCTTAATATATGACATTGACACCCACTAATTACGACCGCCTCCGTGGCGCAATACATTTGACTACTGACTGGGAATCAAAAGGTCGCAAGTTCGATTCTGCACTATTCCGTTTTGAGAAGTAAACTGCTCTTAGTGTTACTATTTTAGAATAAAAGCATACATTTGATTTCAGTCTATAACAGCCGATGTAATTTATGATCCTTATAAAGGTTAGCTTTTTTTTTTTTTTTATAATTCACTTTTCATTCTCTCAGTCGCGTTCAGAATCAATCCATACAACCCCATCTGACACAGCTGTTTTCACATAAAGACGCGCTGTATTATCGTGGTATTTCCCTCCACTTGCCCTTTTACCTGTTTCCTCAAGGGTAAGGGTTCTCGTCAAGTTCGTTTTCGGGTTGGTCTACTGTTGCACTTTAAGATGAACACACACATAGAGATAAACACACACACACATACCCTAACCACAACAGTGCTCCATGAATGACACACACACACTGATTAACCCTTAGCACTTTAAACCACACAAGTGCTATAGGAATAACAGCCTGTCATTCAGCACTTCAAGAGACTTACTTATTTTCGGCACGAACAACAATACAATGTTTTAGTGATATCTCAGACCTAAATATTACTTTTGGTCTACAAGAATACATTTAAACATACAAAGACTCAGCACTCTTGACTGTAGGCCATTCATCAGCCAAGAATACCTTCTTTCTCATATTTGTTCCTTCTGTTGAGTATAGCGCTCTTCACTCTCAGCCATATAAACCTCGCAGCACAGAAATAATGGCAAAAATCCGGCTGTCACCAGGTGCTCAAAGAAATCTAACTTATTACTTCAATCACTCTAGACATTAAGACAAAGCATTGAAAGTTAAAAGCAGCATGGTATTTATTACAAGAATTATAATAATACCACAAGAACAAAGAATACTAGAAAATAGGTAGTGATAGGAAAGTCTGAATATATAGTCTTTAGAAAAAGCTTACGAAAAAGTTACAGATGACAAGGATGAATGTCCCAGGGAGGCGTTTGATTTAGCAATCGATGTTCATGATGCCTTTCTGACGACCAGGACCGTCTTCGTCCGTCTGCTTTCTTCTTCTCCCTTTGCTTCTCTTTCTTTTTCTTTTGCTTCTCTCTTCTTCTTTCCAAACCAAGACATATTTATTATGAAATGTCAAGCCTTGGTTTCAAAACACATGCACCTGATTGGCTGGCTGTCCAAAAGATTTATGGAATTAATTCAATGTCCGTTTTCCCACACAACAAAACCTTTGATGTGCTCTGAGGTAGCAGTAGTTCTTCCTGTCCCAGGCTATAAAACAAATTGTTGTTCCAGATGTCCATCCATAAAGTGATCAATAGCCTGAGGTATCAGCTCAGCATCCTTTCCCAGGCTATAAAACCAAATTAGCACGAAGCTATGAACAAGTGTTATAAAAGTAAGGTGTAAGGGAAGAAAACCTGCTTTAATTTGTTAATTTCATCTGTTGTCTTGTCTTGAACAAAATATAATGGAAACCAAAATGTACAGATTTTATACACCATAACACGCGCTATAGCTCTGCAGTGTACCACGATGCATACTAACGCACCCCCCACCCCCAAAGGGTTCTGACACACAAACGCTGGCGAAGCTGCCTTCTTCGTATCTCACTGTCACTTGCTTTATGCAGTCATCAGACACTCCCCATCTGCCCGTGTCGCTCAAACACAGGAACATATGTTGGTGTAAAAGTATAACAAAAGTGTACTTTTATTCAAGTGCACTTTTTCCATTGCCTTTTCCTGTAAGAAGCAATGTACACACTTCTCTCTATGCTGTGGTTTCTATTACACACCTGAAAGAAAGAGACAATATATGTAAAAACATCATCGCACTAATGCAATATTATTTGAAAACGAACGTCAGATCGGGTGTGAATTTATGCAGGAACTGGAAATTCTCTGATGTGGGATCAGTTCTGTATGGTTGTGGGCGTGGGTGTGAGTGGTGGACATAACTGGGAATTACTGTGAATGTGCGTGGTGTTTTGAGATAATGAATAGAGCTGCAAATTACAGGGAATTCTCAGATCTGACGCTGTTCGTTTTCAAATAATATTGCATGTACTGAACTATTTTAGAATAAAAACATACATTTGAATTCAGTCAGTCTGTAAGAGCCAGTGTAAATGCATGATAATTGTAAAGGTTAGCTTTTTTTTTTTCATTCTCTCAGTTGCGTTCACGATCCAAAAATCTGACAATGCTGTTTACACATAAAGACGCGCTATAACTCAAATGTGATTTATTTGGAGACGCGCTATACTTGAATGTTATTTATATAGGGAAGAAAGTAGAATGTCAGGTGCTCATTCAGTGTAATACGAACCATACCACAGAGAAATGTATACACTGCAACAAGTACACATGTCGTGAATGTAGGAAGGGTGTGTGGGAATTGTTAATATTTGAATGTGATGATTTTATATAACACGGATCGGAAATCAGCAGTTCTTAGCATTGCAACATGCAAGCTGTCGTATCAACTGCCTACTGTAACTTGCTTTATTTTTTCTTCACTTATAGTCTAGAATAAAGGTGCACTTGTTTTGTTATACTTGTACACCAACATATGTTCCTGTGTTTGAGCGACATGGGCATTCTCAAAAAAATAGACGTGTAATGCCACGAAAAGTGCATGCAGGTACTTCAGTTCGCAAGCATTGGTACGCGAGAATGCAGTCACAATTACGCTTTATGTGAAAACAGCATTCTCAGATGGTGGGGGAAGGATCCTGAACACGACTGAGAGAATGAAAAGTGAATAAAAAATTTAAGGTGGGACGGACCTACGAGTTTTTTCGTAGGCTCTGGTAATTCTAGTGTTAAATGTGTTAATAAGCAGCAAGCAGTCTGCTATCACATCCCCCACTGGCGCACAGTTTTCTCAGCTCAAGTCTGTTTACCTGCATGTCAGGTGCTTAGAGTTGTATAGAGTGAGAAGTCAAGCAAAATCACACGTTTTATAAATACTATATCGTTATTTGGAACACATGCATTTCATGTGTGTTCCATGTCTACAATGATCTATGTAAACACATCATTAAAAAAGAAACATTTTTCATGTTTTAGTAATAATTGACAAAATATAGACATAATGTTTATAATGTGTGAAGCCTGAAGTCCAAATATCAAAGAAACACTTTCACAAACGGTACAAATACAACAGAACAAGTGCGCTTTTATTCAAAAATATAACTGCAGAAAATCGACACGCGTTAGGGTACGACATTGACACGCATTTACTACAACTGCTTCGGTGGCGCAACGGTATCAATGGTTGACTGGTAATCAAAACTTCACGGGTTCAACCCCGGACGAGTCCTTTTTGAGATGTCAGCTGCTTTTATTCTTACTATGTTAGAGTAAAAACATACATTTGATTTCAGTCTAACAGCCGGTTTAAATGTATGATACTTGTAAAGGTTAGCTTTGTTTTTTTTATTTATTTTTTTTATTCAGTTTCATTCTCTCAGTCGTGTTCACGACCCTACCCTACCTCCCCTCCCTCCCCATTTGACACTGCTGTTTGCACATAAAGACACGCTATAGCTCTGCACTCTGTTGGAAGTAAGTAAATAACATTCGATCTAGTTTTTATGTACAGTGCATTCGGAAAGTATTCACAGCACATCACTTTTTCCACATTTTGTTATGTTACAGCCTTATTCCAAAATGGATTAAATTCATTTTTTTTCCTCAGAATTCTACACAGAACACCCCATAATGACAATGTGAAAAAAGTTTACTTGAGGTTTTTGCAAATTTATTAAAAATGAATAAACTGAGAAATCATATGTCCATAAGTATTCACAGCCTTTGCTCAATACTTTGTCAATGCACCATTGGCAGCAATTACAGCCTCAAGCTTTTTTGAATATGATGCCACAAGCTTGGCACACCTATCCTTGTCCAGTTTTGCCCATTCCTCTTTGCAGCACTTCTCAAGCTCCATCAGGTTGGATGGGAAGCTTCGGTGCACAGCCATTTTAAGATCTCTCCAGAGATGTTCAATCGGAATCAAGTCTGAGCTCTGGCTGGGCCACTCAGGGACACTCGCAGAGTTATCCTGAAGGCACTCCTTTGATATTTTGGCTGTGTGCTTAGGGTTGTTGTCCTGCTGAAAGATGAACCATTGCCCCAGTCTGAGGTCAAGAGCACTCTGGAGCAGGTTTTCATCCAGGATGTTTTTCACATAGGGCCATGTAGGTTTGGATTTTTTTTTCTCCCTAAATAATAAAAACCATCATTTAAAAACTGCATTTTGTGTTTACTTGTGTTATATTTGACTAATGGTTAAATGTGTTTGATGATCAGAAACATTTTGTGTGACAAACATGCAAAAGAATAAGAAATCAGGAAGGGGGCAAATAGTTTTTCACACCACTGTATGTTTTTATTCTAAAATAGTAAGAATAAAAGTAGCTGACTTCTCAAAACGGCTGTCGGGGTCGAACCTGTGAAGTTTTGATTACCAGTCAACTGTTGATACTGTTGCGTCACCGAAGCTTCATGTCTACATTTTGTCAATTATTATTAAAACATGAAAAACTTTTCTTTTTTAACGATGTGTTTACATAGATCGCTGTAGACATGGAACACACATGAAATGCATATGTTCCAAATAATGATATAGTATTTATAAAAGGTGTGATTTTGCTTGACTTCTCACTCTATACAACTCCAAACAACTGACACGCAGGTAAACAGACTTGAGCTGAAAAAACTGTGCGCCAGTCGGGGATGTGATAGCAGACTGCTTGCTGTTTGCTGCTTATCAACACATTTAAAGGACAAAAGACGCTGACGGAGAGGTGAGAAGCGATTTAAGGTTTTTCGTAGGCTCTGGTAATTCTAGTGTTAATCGCTGGGTTCTTGAGTCAAACTGTATTGCAGTATGCTTATAATTTACTGAGGGAATACAAGGAAAGTCATAGTGTTTGACCATATTAAACATTCCTATACATTGTATTATATAATTTAGTAACTGTTGCTTTCAGCATTGCCATGTACTTAATATCATTTCCAGAATGTTTTGATGGAAAATAAAGTTTCACTGAACCAAGATCAGAATGTTAGATTGTGTTCCTTTTAGCACTGTAACATTGTTGTGTGGATATTTGTCCTGTAGATGGAGACAATGTATAAAACTTCTCTGATACTGTTGTCTCTGCTTGGATTAGACAAGGTAGCTGGTGCATTAAGTTTCTATATTGTTAGTACACAAGGCAGGGATACCTTTGGCTTAGGCCATGAGATGAAAGCCTATCAATGGCTTAGATGGAGGAAAAAAAACAAACAGGCAGTCAGCACTGCAGTGCAGAGCAGATGGGAAGAGCAATTTAATTCCTCCACTATAGCTGTCCATAGCAATGTGTTTGAAGATGTTTTATGTTAATTATTCTACCACTTGTGTTTTAGATATTTAGAATATGAAATACTACAGTTAAATCATCCTGTGGTAATAAAATACTTAAGAATGACAACAGTTTTCAGAAAAAGATATGAACAGAAAACACACATTTCTTTATAATATTTTTGTTTTTGTATTTGTTATGCCAAGTATTTTTCATCTATTCTGCACTTAACAACTAGCTTAGATAAAAAAGAGAAATTTATTTTGTGTATTATTTCTTGGGGTTTTTGAAAGTTCCATTTTATCTCCAATTACAGACTAGCAATCAATAGTTTAGAGTTAAATCTTCTATTTCTAGGAAGCGATTATCACCCTATGTGTTGCATTTTAAGGACTTGAGAGTGATTTTTATTCTGTATTTTCTTTTGCTTACATAGTAAAAGTAATCCTACTGATAGTTACATATTAGATAGGTAAAACGGACAGTAAGTCTGTTCATCTGTTTATGTGTGATGATTCAGAAACTACAAAAGGTGGAAATTTTTACTATTTTTTGAGTGACCATGGGAAGTGCAGTGCAAAGTCTAAGAGAAAATAATGCATCTGAAGATAACCAAAGTCACCCAAATACCTGCAGGTGAATTGTAGAAGACTGAGCTTTTCAGTGTTCTTCAGAGCTCTTAGTATGTGAGTAGTTTGGGTGGACATATTTAAAGGTATACAGCCATGTCATTAGCAAAGTATTGGATTTTTAAATGTATATTGGTATTATTTCTGCTTTTATTAATAATGAAAAGTAATAAACATAGAACCTTTTGGCTTTAGTTTATTTCTTGAATTATTTAGGTAGCATCAATTATCACTCTTTTATGTTGGAATTAAATATTTTTTTCTTACAATAAAAATACTGTACATATTCTAATTCCAAATAAGAGCATTTTTATATTATTGTTCCTTATTTTATGTATTAATATGTTGTTGAGTTTAACACATATGGTGTTAGTGCCAGAACTTGTTGCTACTGCAGTTTTTGACATAGATACTATTTAGTATCCTAATATTTGACCTCTTTACAAAAAAAATGAATTACTTAATCCTGGTTATTCCTGCCCTGAGTATCGTGGTACAATATTACCCCCAAAATGAGGTCATTATTTGATAGTATTGCCATTTTCTTTTCAAAATATTTTATTGTTTGTAATGTATTAAGAGAGCCTCCATCAGTGGAGGCTCTGATCGGGGTGCTCGAGAGACTGAGCAAGGAGTCTGAGTGTCTGGGCTTACGAGAGTCCTGATAAAAACCAAGATCTGGGCCTTTAATGACCTCTTGGGCTTGGCCATCAGCAGTGTGTCTGTTTGCAGAGAGAGTGTCAACCTTGTCGAGAGGTTTACCTACCTTGGCAGTGACATTCATGTCTCTGGTGTCTCTTCCTATGAAGTCAGTAGACGGATTGGGAGAGCATGGGGGGGGGTCGTGAGGTTGCTGGAAAGGGGTGTGTAGCACTCCCAATATCTATGCAAAAGGACGAAGGTCGAAGTCATTAGAGTCCTGGTACTTCCTGTCTTGCTATATGGTTGCAAGACATGGATGCTATCCAGTGACCTGAGACGAAGACTGGACTCCTTTGGTACTGCGTCTCTCCGGAAAATCCTTGAATACTGTTGGTTTGACTTTGTGTTGAATGAGCGGCTGCTCATGGTGTCCCGAATGAGGCACATTACCTACATTGTGAGGGAGCGTCATTTACGGCATTTCGGCCATGTGGCGCGTTTCCTGAGGGTGATCCAGCTTGTAAGATCCTCATTATTGGCGACTCGAGTGGCTGGACCAGGCCAAGGGGTCGTCCACATATCACCTGGCTGCGGCAGATAGAGGATCATTTCCTGAGGGCGGGACTGGCCTGCTGTCTGCCTTGGGGGGGTTGCCAACTGGGATCCTAAGTTGTTTTGTCTTGTAGTGGGTGCAGCAATGCATTGTATCAGCGCATGCTCCCCAACTTGACTTGAATGTATTAAGTATTGTGGTTTAATTCTGCACTATATTGCAACTTATTATTCCCCTTATTTGACTGAAGTTGAAAACATAATAGAGAAAAATGTTAATGTTATACCTCAAAAATTAAAAACACTTGACTGGATTCATCCAAGTAAAATCATTTTTAATTGCAGAAATGGACTACGTGTATTGCAGCAGGTACAAAAAATTACAGGTGTTTGAGCCTGTCCTGTCAACAGCAGGATCTAGACTGGGGTTGGAATCAATAGTTAAGCTAGCTTAAGTACATACAGTCATATGAAAAAGTTTGGGAACCCCTCTCAGCCTGCATAATAATTTACTCTACTTTTAACAAAAAAAGATAACAGTGGTATGTCTTTCATTTCCTAGGAACCTCTGAGTACTGGGGTGTTTTCCGAACAAAGATTTTTAGTGAAGCAATATTTAATTGTATAAGATTAAATCAAATGTGAAAAACTGGCTGTTCAAAAATGTGGGTCACCTTGTAATTTTGCTGATTTGAATGCATGTAACTGCTCAATGCGGATTACTTGCAACACCAAATCGGTTGGATTAGCTTGTTAAGCCTTGAACTTCATAGACAGGAGTGTCAAATCATGAGAAAAGGTATTTAAGGTGGTCAATTGCAAGTTGTGCTTCCCTTTGACTCTCCTCTGAAGAGTGATAGACAGCATGGGATCCTCAAAGCAACTCTAAAAAGATCTGAAAACAAAGATTGTTCGGTATCATGGTTTAGGGGAAGGCTACAAAAAGTTATCTAAGAGGTTTAAACTGTCAGTTTCAACTGTAAGGAATGGAATCAGGAAATGGAAGGCCACAGGCACAGTTGCTGTTAAACCAACTCGGGTCTGGCAGGCCATGAAAAATACAAGAGCGGCATATGCGCAGGATTGTGAGAATGGTTATAGACAACCCACAGATCACCTCCAAAGACCTGCAAGAACATCTTGCTGCAGATGGTGTATCTGTACCTCGTTCTACAATTCAACGCAATTTACACAATGAACATCTGTATGGCAGGGTGATGAGAAAGAAGCCCTTTCTGTACTCACGCCACAAACAGAGTCGTTTTGTTATATGCAAATGCTCATTTAGACAAGCCAGATTCATTTTGGAACAAAGTGATTTGGACTGATGAGACAAAAATTGAGTTATTTGGTCATAACACAAAGTGCTTTGCATGGTGGAAGAACAACACCGCATTCCAAGAAAAACACCTGCTACCTACTGTCAAATTTGGTGGAGGTTGCATTGTGCTGTGTGGCTAGTTCAGGGACTGGGGCCCTTGTTAAAGTCGAGGGTCAGATGAATTCAACCCAATATCAAAAAATTCTTCAGGATAATGTTCAAGTATCAGTCACAAAGTTGAAGTTATGCAGGGGTTGGATATTCCAACAAGACAATCACCCAAAACACAGTTCGAAATCTACAAAGGCATTCGTGCAGAGGGAGAAGTACAATGTTCTAGAATGGCTGTCACAGTCCCTTAACTTGAATATCATCAAAAATTTTATGGGATAATTTGAAGCAGGCTGTCCATGCTCGGCAGCCGTCAAATTTAACTGAACTGGGGAGATTTTGTATGGAAGAATGGGCAAAAATACCTCCATCCAGAATCCAGACACGGTCTAATTTTGTTTTGATGCATATTGCGTATTTTCTTTTAATCCAATAAACTTAATGTCACTGCTGAAATACTACTGTTTCCATAAGGCATGTCATATATTTAAAGGATATTGCTACTTTGAAAGCTCAGCAAATGATAAACAAAAATCCAAAGAATTAAGAGTGGTTCCTAAACCTTTTCATATGACTGTGTATAGGTTTCTGGGGGTATGATAAAAACCAGAGCAACTCCTATGAAATCTTATGTAGGCACAGCAAAAACGCGCTAAATCAAAAAACAGTTACATAATTTTTAACCAAGACATTGAATCAGTGAAGCTATATTACTAATCACTGTGCCATTATGCCATATGTAAAATATTTAATTTTAATATATAAAAATTCTGTATTCAGAATTTTGCGGGCTAAGCACATGTATATATGTTGTTAGATAAATTGTTTTTACAATAATTTACTGAACTGTCTTACTTAAGCAAAACTCTTCAGATCTGAAAAATAAAGGTTATGTTTTAATTAACTATTCAGAGAAAATATCTTGTGGTACTCCATCTTTTCTTTATTTATAAATATCTTTAACGTTTTCTTTTTTCTGTCCATGCAAAGTAATGACCAATTTCAGCTGAAGTTTTTTCTCATGTAATCCTGTGTGCATAACATGAATTTTGAATCCTACAAGTGATAGGCAGCCCTTGTTTGTAGTGTACTGGAGTGCTTGATATTCATGATAAACTTCCTCATTCTCAATGCTTAAAAAGTGTACGTTTCTTAGTAAGCTGCTTTCTCTCTTGAATTTGTAATGTGAACCCAACCTTCTTGCTTAAACAGGAACAGAGGTTTTTTTTATTTGAATCTCTGCAACATTACATACATCAATGATGTAGAAATAATGCATTGTGATATTAGTATTTAATTGTGTTTGTATATAATATATAATCAATAAATAGTGCAGTAACTGGGTGATTTAAGTTGTGGAGACAATAAAAAACTATGTACTCCATCCATCCATCTTCCGCTTATCTGAGGTCGGGTCGCGGGAGCAGCAGCTTGAGCAGAGAAGCCCAGACTTCCCTCTCCCTGGCCACTTCTTCCAGCTCTTCCAGGAGAATCCCAAGGCGTTCCCAGGCCAGCCGGGAGAGAGAGTCCCTCCAGCGTGTCCTGGTTCTTCCCCGGGGCCTCCTCCCGGTTGGATGTGCCCGGAACACCTCACCAGGGAGGAGTCCAGGTGGCATCCTGATCAGATGCCCGAGCCACCTCATCTGACTCCTCTCGATGTGGGGAAGCAGCGGCTCTACTCTGAGCCCCTCCTGGATGACTGACCTTCTCACCCTATCTTTAAGGGAAAGCCCAGACACCCTGCGGAGGAAAATTTCTGCCGCTTGTATTTGCGATCTCGTTCTTTTGGTCACTACCCATAGCTCATGACCATAGGTGAGGGTAGGAACGTAGATCGACTGGTAAATTGAGAGCTTTGCCTTACGGCTCAGCTCCTTTTTCACCACGACAGACCAATGCAGAGCCCGCATCACTGCGGACGCCACACCAATCCGCCTGTCAATCTCGCACTCCATTCTTCCCTCACTCGTGAACAAGACCCCGAGATACTTGAATTCCTCCACTTGGTGCAGGATCTCTCCCCCAACCCTGAGAGGGCACTCCACCCTTTTCCGGCTGAGGACCATGGTCTTGGATTTGGAGGTCTTAATTCCCATTCCAGCCACTTTACACTCAGCTGTGAACCGATCCAGAGAGAGCTGAAGATCACGGCCTGATGAAGCAAACAGGACAACATCATCTGTAAAAAGCAGTGACCCAATCCTGAGTCCACCAAACTGGACCCCCTCAACACCCTGGCTGCGCCTAGAAGTTCTGTCCATAAAAGTTATGAACAGAATCGGTGACAAAGGGCAGCCCTGGCGTAGTCCATCTCTCACTGGAAACGGGTTTGACTTACTGCCAGCAATGCGGACCAAGCTCCGACACCGGTTGTACAGGGACCGAACAGCTGTTTTCAGGGGGTCCGGTACCCCATTCTCCCGGAGCACCCCCCACAGGATTCCCCGAGGGACACGGTTGAACGCCTTTTCCAAGTCCTCAAAACACATGTAGACTGGTTGGGCAAACTCCCATGCACCCTCCAGGATTCTGCTAAGGATGTTCCGCGACCAGGACGAAAACCACACTGTTCCTCCTGAATCCGAGGTTCGACTGTCCGACGGACCCTCCTCTCCAGGACCCCTGAATAGACTTTTCCAGGGAAGCTTAGGAGTGTGTATGAACTATGTACTAGAAAATTATATATATACAGCAGAGTACTGCAATAAGTGTACCAAATCTTGTAATACAGTAGATGTAAGTTTACATCTGTATGGACATATAACATCTCTTGCTTACTGCAATATGTGGTTAGCTTCTACAAATGACATTCACTCATAGCATGGTTTTCCACGAGAAACAGTAACTTGAGAACACACGTTTCAGTTTTTAACCCAATATTCCTCTCTCGCCTTTTAGCTTTCCTAATGCCCTTTTTAACGGTTTCTCTCATCTCCTTATGCACTGCATAGTTGATACTAGTGTTAATTGGCTTGAACATATAATCTAGCTAATTTGTCTTTTTTATGTTATTCATTCATTGTGGGTTTCTCTTTAATTTTGTATTTACTTATTTTTGTCATTTTGTAATGAACTTTAACTATATTGTATGTAATATACCTTACCCCACTCCTGTATTTCAACTACCTCAATCCTTAAAATCAGGTTGACTTGTGGTCGCTGTTTGTTCAAATATGTCTTACTAAATTAAATTTAAGTGTAGGTGTTCTATATGCACCCTGCCAAAACATTCTCAAACTTGTTATATTATGCTTATTAGATCCTAGTGATTTGGTTCATTCTATAAAAACTGTTATTCTGATTGCAAAATAATAAAGCTAGACAGGCTTCTGCTGACAGGCTTTTAACATACCACATTAAATAAAATCATCGATTACATCTAGGTGTTCCTGTTCTTGTGCTTCAGTGTTTCTAGGGCTTTTCCAGTTAATTTTTGTAAAGTTAAAATCCTCCATTACTGTTACACTCCCCCGTAAACCTGCTTTTCAGATATTAATATAGAGTTTGTGACCAAAGGCGCTATACCAGCACCCAACCTGACACAGACAGACACGGGAGGCACACTTATTAAAACAAACACATTTTTTATTTTCTTTTTCTTCATGTGTGGGCAACGCCTTCCCTGTTTCCCACAGGCACAACACAAAACTAATACTTCTCTCTCTCTCTCTCCCCCCACCACTCCTCATCCGTAAGCTTTGTCTCCCTCCTCCCGACTCTGGCTTCTGGAGTTGTGACTGCTGGCTACTTTTATAGCCCACCCAGAAGTACTCCAGGTGTTTGATGCCACTCCCGGATGCCAACAGGGTCGTAGAGAACTCCATCTCCCACGGAGCCCTGCGGGAATCCGAGGCACCACTGCCACCCAGGGAGGCTGCTATCTAGTTTCCCGGGGAGGTACTGTTCAGTCCATACCTGCTCCCTCGGACCATATACAAAGAGGTATCCTGGCCAGGCACGGGCCCAGCCGTCCACCACAAGTTGCATATTGAGATGGTTATCTTTTTTTTTTTCATTTTTTTAAGGTGGGTTGGTCTATTATTCATTCCACTAGTCTATACTCCATTTCAACTGTCAGGTTTTTATCCTTGCTTCTTCCTAGTTCCACATATTCTCGCTAAGCTATGTCTCATTTCCTTCTTAAATCAAAATCATATTTAAATCTTCTGTTATATAAATCGACACCCCTCAATGATTTTTCTTTACTAAATACTGTCCATTAATAATATGCTTATCCCCATCTCTAGAGTTTTGCCAGATGTTTGTAATTGCTATAAAATGTATGAGCATACACGTATATCTCTTATTCAGTTTTGTTTTTGATTTTTACTAATTTTAATTTTAATTTTCATCCTTTAATTATCATCCTTTAAATTTAAAACTGTGCCTTACCTAAACTCCCTGCCCCTCTTTCCCTATTTTAAATAATCCTCAGCTATCATGCATTTGCCTTTCAAATACATTAATACTCTAATTTAAATGTAGCCTGCCTGGGTGGTACAGATCCTGTTTCAGAAGGCACTCCAATGTCCCATAAACCTGTACCTCTCTTTCCTGCACCAAGATCTGTGCCATGTGTTAAATTGTCTAAACTCCTAGAAATTTCTTGGACTGTTGTATGGGCAGAATGTCAAATGTGACTGCTATGTCAATTTTACTAATGTTTTTAGAGCTTAGGTTTTTAATTTTGTGTTGCAGACCCGGCAGCCTACTGTTACCTATTTTATTTGTTACAACTTGGAGAATTACAAATTGATCCTACCCTCCCACAGAGGTCCTCCACCAGTGTACATGGATGGGAATACTTGTCACAGGAAGAATGTTGAATGTCACATTCTCTAATAATCAAATGCCCTGCTATCATTAACTGCTTATTTCAAGAAGCTGGTTTAGAGGCTGGCGGCAGCGGGTGGGTAGCGCTGCTGCCTTGCAGTTAGGAGACTCAGGTTCGCTTCCCGGGTCCTCCCTGTGTAGAGTTTGCATGTTCTCCCCGTGTCTGCTTGAGTTTCCTTCAGGTGCTCCGGTTTCCTCCCACAGTCCAAAGACATGCAGGTTAGGTGCATTGGCGATCCTAAATTGTCTCTAGTGTGTTCTTGGTGTGTGGGTGCCCTGCGGTGGGCTTGTTTGTTTCCTGCCTTGCGCCCTGTGTTGGCTCCAGCAGACCCCAGTGACCCTGTAGTTAGGATATAGCAGGTTGGATAATGGATGGATGAATGTTTAGAGGTAACCTTATAGGGTTCTGTAAACAGTGAGGAATTACTCTGGGCATCTTTGTTACACACAGCTAGTTGCTTAAATTGAGATAGTAGTTGGATGTGAACCTACTGTCTCCAAGTTAAAAGGAAGTGCTCATCCCGCTGAGCACTAATAGATTCTTCCTATAGCTAAGCAAGCTAGGCCTCTGATTTTATGCAGTAGCTAAGAGTCTTTTTATACAGTGGCAAGCTTGCTCTCTCTCTCTCTCTCTTTTCACTCAGCATGCAGTGTGCTGTCCCTCTTGTTACATTCACCTCGCTGTTCAGATTCATAAGAATCCTTTTACTCTGATGTTATTGTCCCCAAACTCTTACCTTGACTGTGACTCATCTGTCTGTATATCTTTGGACTGGTGCCTCCTACCACACTATAATAAAAGAATCTCTGGGCCCATTCTTAAATCATGGGCCACTCAGCTAGCTGAAGTGTTTATATCCATACTTAATGACTCTGTGGTTCCTACCAGTTTAAAAAAAATAATAAATCTGTTATTGTACCCATACCAAAGAACAAACAAACCATGTGCCTTAATAACTACCACCCTGTAGCGTCTCTTGTCATGAACTGCTTCGAGGGGATTATTAAAGGCTTTAAATCTACTTTATTCTTCCAATGGACTTTGGTCCACTCCAGTTTGCATAGCGTACCAACAGGTCTACAGTAACAATATCATCTCCAGACTGAGGAGCAGCTTCAGCGACAGACTGCTGTCACTGTCCTGTTTCAATGACAGACTGAGGAGATCGTTCCTACCCCACACTATGCGACTCTTCAATTCCACCCCGGGGGGTAAACATTAATATTATACAAAGTTATTGTCTGTCTGTTATACCTTCATTGTTGTCACTCTTTAATGTTCTTTATCAGTATACTGCTGCTGGAGTATGTGAATTTCTCTTTGGGATTATTAATACAGTATCTGTCTATGATGCCATCTTGCATATTCTGCACACTTCTTTGTCCCATGTAGACAGCAACAAGAATAATTTTGTAAGATTGTTGTTTATGGACTACTATTTGGCCTTTAACACTATTGTCCCCCACTTACTGGTCACAAAGCTTAAAGACCTGGCCCTTTCTGTGACTGGGTGCTGAATTTTCTAAGAGGCAGGCCTTGGGTGTTGCGAGCAGGCAACTGTTTCTCCAGCACTATCTTTGTCAGCACAGGGCTTCCACAGGGCTGTGTACTGAGTCCCCAGCTGTACTCCCTTTACACACATGATTGTGTGGCCAAGCACAGAATTAGCATCATTGTTAATTCTGCTGATGGCACAGTGGTCTTGGGACTTATTTCTAACAACAACAAGGAGGTCTATCTGGATGAGGGAGGTAGAGAACCTGGCAGCATGGTGCCAGGCTCATAACATATCACTCATTGTCAGCAAGACCAAACAGCTAGTAGTGGACTTCAAGCAGAAGCAGCAGCAGGTCTACAGTCCCATCAGCATATATGGTGTTCTTGTTGAGAGGGTAAACAAATTCAAATACCTGGGTGTGTTTGTCCCTGAGGACCTGACATGGACCTCGCACAGACAAACTCGGGTCAGCTATGGTAGTCACACTGAGCATCTGCTTTTGGTATTTAGAGAATGTCATTCATAGCATAATGAGTAATGTTGACCATTAAAAGATAAAGATAAGAAACAATATGCACACTTATACAAATATACTACAATGTGCATAAAATGACTCACACAATTACTTGTTAAATAAAAGCACCACCTGATTCAGTATCAGAGCTTCTATTGCATGCAATCAGACAGCAGTTGACTGTGGGTTTTTTTTTTTTAAAGAAAATAAAATAAAATAAAAAAAAATTTCTTGTGACCGGGTTGATCAAAACACATACATAGCTGGCAAAAAACAAACAGTAGTGCTCTGTGAGACCTGGAGATCGAACATCTTCATCTTAGAACATGAATACATGGTTTATGTGGGTAAGACGTCATTTCAGTGTGCACGTTAACATTGACATGGTAGTCAATGTTAATCAAGTATTCCTAATTATACATTCATGGCAGATATGTACAAGATTTAAGACCGTTGACATGATTTGAGTTTATGTTTACATTGTGGCTATTGGACAGTAAATATGTAACATTATACAATTAAATGAAAATTACATGACAAGTCTGCTATCATAAAACAAAAGCACAACAGTATATGCCATCAGCAGAGCTTGTCTTATGTTGTACACTTAGCTATTTGAAACGTGTCTTTCAGCACATAAACTTAGTAGCACATACTTTTCAAGTGGCCTTCTAGTTAGTAATTTTTAAAAATGCAGCATTATGCAAATACCTGCCATGATATTTTTTTCTAGCATATGTAATAACTGGAGACCAGAGGCGTGAAAAGGTTTGGGGCAGCCACCCGTTTAATGCGGTTTCCTGGCTGCAATAGAATTTGAGACATTTCAAAACAGTTGTTTACACAACAGAGTCCAAGACAGAACTGCCTGCCTAAGCAAAGGCAGTGAGCTTTATAGCTCAGAGGGCGGAAATGATGTCGCCTCTGGGCCGGAACTGGAAGTGACATCACCCTTGGGGCCGGAACCGAAGTGACCTCATTCTTGGGGCCGGAACCGAGGTGGTGTGTCCTTCCTGGAAATGGCGGCTCCTGGTGGGATTTCCGGGTAAGACCTGCAGAGAACTCAGAAAGAGCGTCAGCGTACCCCCCCCTGGGCAGATGTATAAACAGTATTGTCTAAGCCCTTCAGCTGCTTCCCATGCACACGTGTGTGACAAGACTCCCCCCTCAGCCCAGACCCGTCGGGTCGGGCGACCTGCACCGAGAGGTCGTGGGCCCGGGAGAGGGCATCGGCGTTGGCATGAAGGGACCCCTGTCGATGAACGAGCGTATATTTGTACTGCTGCAGGTCAAGAAACCACCTCGTGACCCGCGGATTCGACTCCCTGTGAAGGGCCATCCACTTTAAAGGCGCATGATCCGTCACCAGAGTGAACACGCGACCCAAGAGGTAGTACCGCAGCTGCGTCACCGCCCATTTGATCGCCAAAGCCTCCTTCTCCACCGCCCGTACCTGGTCTCCCGGTCCAACAGTTTCCGCTCAGGTACATAACGGGTGTTCAACACCGCCGACGCTTTGGCTCAACACGGCTCCCAAGCCTGTGTCCGGCGTCCGCCTGGAGGACAAAAGGGAGAGAGAAGTTAGGGGAGATTAAGATAGGTGCTGAAGTCAGAGCCCTTTTTAAGTCACTGAATGCAGCCCCCGCTTTATCAGACCATACCACCGTATTAGGAGCTCTTTTCTTTGTCAAGTCGGTCAAGGCGCCGCTCTCTCGGAGAACGAGGCACAAACCGGCGGTAGTACCCGCCAAACCGAGAAAGGATTGGACTTGCCGCTTGGTTTTGGACGGGCCAGGCCATTATGGCTTGCAACTTGGAACACTGTGGCCTCACAGTACCCCGGCCCACTAGGTAGCCCAAATATTTGGCTTCTCTCAACCCGAAGTAACATTTCTTGGGGTTGATGCGGAGCCCGGCCTCTCCCAATGTCCGTAATACTGCTGTGACCTGCTGTATGTGCTCCTTCCAGGTGCTGGAATAGATGACAACGCCATCCAGATAGGCAGCACAGAACGAGTTATGGGGCCGGAGCACTTTGTCCACCAGACGCTGAAAAGTCGCAGGCGCCCCGTGTAACCCGAATGGAAGGACACGATACTGCCAGTGTCCGCTAGGAGTGCTAAACGCGTTTTTCCTTCGGACTCCGTTAAAGGAACCTGCCAGTACCCCTTTGTCATGTCAAGTGTAGTCAAGAATTTGGCTGGTCCCAGTCTCGAGGAGGTCGCCCACGCGAGGCATGGGATAAGCATCAAATCGGAAACTTGGTTGAGCCGACGGAAGTCATTGCAAAACCTCCAACTGCCGTCAGGCTTAGCAATCAAGACGATGGGGCTGGACCAGGGACTACTACTTTCCTCGATCACTCCTAGTGCCAGCATTCGCTTGATTTCCAGTTCCACTTCTACTTTCTTTGCCTCCGGGAGTCTGTAGGGTCGCCACGGACGATCACCCCCGGGTCAGTCACTATGTCGTGCGCAATCAGAGAGGTCCGACCTGGTTGTTCACTTACCACCTCTGGGACCGAGCGGATAGCTGCTTCGAGCTCCTGTCTCTGTCTGGGAGATAGCTGTTCACGAAATTAAGGGCACTTACTTCCGCAAGAGAGAGCAGGGCTGTCCGGAGGAGGGATCGGGATCCCTCTCCTTCCACGGTTTCAGCAGGTTTACATGATATATTCGCTCAGCTGGTCGGCGATTGGGCTGTTTCACCAAATAGTCGACCAATCCCTTCCTCTCCTTAATTTCAGTAGGGGCCTAGCCAATGTGCGAGCAGTTTAGAGTGTGAAGTAGGAACCAATACCATGACGCGATCCCCGGTTGGAACTCCGGAGAGTCGTACACGGTCATACAGGCGGGCCTGTGCTGATTGTGCCTCCTCGATATGACTTTTAGTATAGGTCTTATTACATCAAATCTATCGCGCAACTGGGCGATATACTCCAAAATGTTAGTGGAGGGCTGTGCCTCCCCTTCCCAGCCCTCTTTAAAATATCTAATAAGCCCCGGGGCTGTCTTCCGTATAGTAATTCAAAGGGAGAGAACCCCGTAGAGGCTTGAGGGACTTCCCGTAGGCAAAGAGGACAAGGGGAGGAGTTGGTCCCAATTCCTCCCATCCTTGCTGACTACCTTACGTAGCATTTGCTTGAGAGTTTGATTGAATCTCTCCACTAGCCCATCGGTTTGAGGATGATACACGAGGTTTTTAAATGCTTTATTTTCAGTAACTTGGCAGTCTCCTTGAACGTTTCCGAGGTGAAAGGCGTTCCTTGGTCCGTCAGGACTTCTCTAGGAATGCCCACGTGAAAAGACTCCTACTAGTTCCGTGCAATATTTTTAGTGGTAGCCGCGCAATGGAACGGCTTCAGGGAATCGGGTTGCATAATCCACGAGGACGAGTATATATTTATATCCTCGGCTGAGGGCTCCAGGGTCCTACTATATCCACCCCAATCCTGTCAAAGGAACGCCAATAAGGGGAAGGGGAATCAGAGGAGCACGGTCCTTCCTAGGAATTTGCCGCAGTTGACACTCCGGCAGGAAATGCAAAAGCGCGAACCTCCTCATTAATCCCCGCCAAAAAGCGGAGCTTAATGCGCTCTAATGTTTTATCGGAGCCGAGATGGCCTCCAAGAAGGTGAGAGTGGGCTAACTCGCAAACCTGCCGCCGGTAGGTCCGCGGGACTAGCAACAACTTCCGGACCTTCCCCTCATGTTCAGCAACCCGATACAATAATTCATTATCCATGACAAAGTGAGGTCCCTGTGGCATGGGCAAATGCGCGTTGGCGTTAACGAGAACCACTGCATTCTTTATGTGCTTCAGAGAGTCGCCATTCCACTGTTCTCTCTTGAAAGAAGCCGGAGTCGCTCTAAACTGAAAGTGCAACTCAGAGAGCGGGTCCGGTCTGACCTCAAGGGGCGGAGAATCCTCCCTCGCTGCCGGGGCGCTAGTGGATGACGTAGTAGCCCGCGACGGTCCGGGAGTATCTTCGTCACTCTCTTGGCCTACCGCCCCACTCCCTGTCGGCTGATTACACGGTGTGGAAGCAGCTTGAGATGAGTCTTTATCATCTATAACGAGGCCAAAAGCTTTTCGGGGAATGCTTTCTAAACTACGCGTTACTGTCAGACCAGTCCCCCGAGGATTACGGAAACGGAGGATCCGGTGTACCGCACGTAAGCCGCGAAGGGTTCCTCCGAGACATACGTAACACCGGGCGGTATTGTACGAGCGGATATCTCCGTGTATACATTTTAGACTGGTCTTTTTTTTAATCCATTGTTGCGGTAGAACAAAACGGCGAGCAACGACAGACACGTTACTGCCGGAATCAAACAGCGCTGTTACCATATGTCCATTAATAATAAGCTCTCCCGTATGTTTATCCGCCAGGGGATTGCTAAGGGCACACAAACAACCCCGCCATTGTCCCCTACGGTCCGCCTTGTTCCCGACAGGTCGCAAGCCAGACGGCCCGGCGACTTCGGAACAGGCTCTGGATTGCGTGGAAGGGACTGTTTTGTAGGACATAACTCCCGGTAGTCCACAGAGCGGCTGGTCTGCCCTCCCGGTTTCACAGCCGGCCTCTGGGTTGCAGAGCTGTAGCAGCTCGTCCAGGAATGGAATTCTCCCCAGGCCGGCTGGGCAAATTCCTGGGGTATTCGCTGTAGCAGCAAAAAACAGGCCACTTGCTGCACTATTTGCAAGGGGGTCAAATCAAATGGCCGTAGCCACTCACCCACCTGTTGCCAGAGAGCCATAGCCTGCTCTGACAGCCCTTTCGTTGGGTTAAACTCCCAGTCTATTATATTCTTTACCTGCCGGCCTGGGGACAGCCCATCGTTAACAGGGACCTTGGTCCCGATGGGGGCTCGGCATTCCTACCCAGAAGAGCATACTGAGCCACTCGTGTGTTTTCCCCAGAAGCCAGCCCACGCCTGTGGGTCCCCTCTACCTTCTCCACGAGATGGGTTGGTAGCCCCGGGTTATGCTCGTGGAGCAGAGCCTGCACCGCGTCCTTCCTGACCCTCCGGCGCACTCCCTGCCCCAAACTCGCCCCGGTACTCACCCACCTGGTTCCTTAAGGTCCGTGTCCCGGTTCTTCGGGACACCATCCGGCCGACTACGCCACTGTAATAACTGGAGACCAGAGGCGTTGAAAGGTTTGGGGCAGCCACCCGCTTAATGCGGTTTCCTGGCTGCAATAGAATTCGAGACATTTCAAAACAGTTGTTTACACAACAGAGTCCAAGACAGAACTGCCTGCCTAAGCAAAGGCAGTGAGCTTTATAGCTCAGAGGGCGGAAATGATGTCGTCCTCTGGGCGGAACTGGAAGTGACATCACCCTTGGGGCCGGAACCGAAGTGACCTCATTCTTGGGGCGGAACGGAGGTGGTGTGTCCTTCCTGGAAATGGCGGCTCCTGGTGGGATTTCCCGGGTAAGACCTGCAGAGAACTCAGAAAGAGCGTCAGCGTACCCGCCCTGGGCAGATGTATAAACAGTATTGTCCAAGCCCTTCAGCTGCTTCCCATGCACACGTGTGTGACACATAAAAATGTTTCTGCCCAGTGAAAGAAGTTCACAATAAGCCCACGGGATGTTTATTGATCTCTTCAGTTTGATATGTTTAGTTTACAGTACGAAAATCAGCCAAACTAACTGAAAATTGAAACAAAATAAGAAAATGTTCTGATTCGGAACAAAACACAAACTTTTAGTTTAAAAAATTCTTATCTTACATGCATTCTTCTCTGGTTGATGCTATAAAGTAAAGCAGTTTTCTTTTGATATTTGTATGACAAGGGGATATCCATGGAATGTGGACTGGCTATGCCAAAGAAAATTTAAACCATTATGTTAGGTATGAATATCATGTTTTATTTAGCTACAGCCAAGAAATTTCATTTAAGACGATGGGCCTCAGTTATAGTGCTGTGCTAATCAGTTTTATCAGATGTACAATGTAACTAAGAACTTTTCTGTGTACAATTTTTGTGTAGGGTTTTTTTTCCCCTCCAAGGGCTATTATTATTGGCAGGCAGTATGGTGTGGTAGTTAAGGCTTTGGACCTAGGACTTTGAACCCTGAGTTTGTTGGTTCAAATCCTGACACTGACACTGTGTGACCATGGTCGGTTTATCTGCCTCTGCTGTAACCAGGAAAACAAAAGAAATATAAGCAATTGTATCTCAGATGTTGCAAGTATCCTTGGATAAAGGCCTCAGTCATATAATAAGTAATGACATTAGTAGGTCACTGGAGCTGCTAATTTTTAAACATGGTATGTACAATTGCTAATGAGTAAACATTCCCACATTAGATTAATTTCTGCTTTCCCTAGTGACTTTGCTTTTGTTGATCGTCATTGCAAACAAATTTTACATAAAAATGTATTTTTTTGAATTAAAATGGGAATTTATGTTTCTTGGTATTTTTTGTTTTGTGTAGTTTTTTGGTGTTGATGTTACATGAGACCTTGAAATGCACAGAAATGTGATGTTGGGGGGACCATAAAAATTTCTAGGTTTAATTAGCCAGTCTGAGTTGTTGTTTTAATGTCCATAACTTACCCAGATGACAAGGCACATATTGATTAGACATTTCCACTTTAATGTCTAATAAACATTTGGAATGTGTCTCTGCCCTATATACAAATAAAAGCCCACTTACCCTAAATTTAGCGAATTTAGAAGTCCTAGGGTCAGTTTTTCTCAGTGATATCAGTAATGAAATTAAACACAAAATTGCAAAATATGAATTTGAGGACACTCAAAACGTTGAGTCCATGGGAGAGAAACACAGACATGAAGGGAGAAATTTTAGACCCTTTATGTTTCAATCATGTGAAAAATACTTCCCGCCCCAGCAGCTGCTACTGCCCTGCCTAGGACATCAGAGCCCTGACGGAGCCAATGGAGCTAGAATTTTGCTCGGTTTGCAGTAAAGATGCTGGTGTGCAGTGCTAGGTCTTTGTTTTTACTATGGTGAACTACTTTACATAGTTTCTAATTGTCAAAAGCTTCAAAGAAACTAGAAAGTTCATCTCATTTAATGGTTGGTGGGACTGGCTTTTGTAGTCAAGCCCAATCCAAATACAATTTATTTTTTCCTGCCTTGCTTGACAAATTTCCTAGTGGGGTGTGTAGCATTTGGACTCCGCAGAAATTTTGTTGGTGCAGATTTTGCTATTTCTCAAGGTATTGTCCACTGAAAATCCCTGTGCAAATTGGAAGCTTTGACGGGAAACATATAGGGGAGGAGTTAATAAAATGTATTACAAAACCAGTCACCAGTCCTTCACTCTGAACAGATTTCCTCTTTTATCCTTTCTTTGTCTAACTCCCCTAGCGGTTCTGGGTTTCCCTTGACTGTCGAAACATTCTCCGATTATCAGATTGCAAATAATGAATTGACGTCATGGGGTTCTGATTTTTTTTCAGATGTTTGAATATGCTTTTTTTGCCCCTCTTGCTGTGTAAATTATGTTTTTGATTTGTCTCATGTATATTACTCAAAAAAGTGATTTTTTGGGGGGGGGTTGGGGGTCAGTTTGTGCTTTCACGTGCTCTCATACAATGGAGTAACATTGATCAGAGTCTATATTGTATACTAAGAACAAAAGGATCAGGGGCTTTCCATTATGGTCATGTAAATAATCAAGAGAATTACCAGGGGTTGGGCCAAACAGATCAGAGGTTTAAGCCTCTGAAGCCGTACCCCCTTCCTGCTGTCATTGTGTCATACATACAGGACACCACTTCTACCTCTACTTCTCTCTCACGAAGCGAAGCAACTCCTGCTCACAGCCACAGTGCCTAGCACTAGTAATTGAGATTTATAGTGCACTTGCCCACCACTAACCATTGCAAAACTTTCTCTTTTTCCTTTTTATACCTGATTGCCTCCAGTCACAGTAACCCTTCTCGAGCTCCGCTCTTCTTCAAGATTATGACGACTATTGAGTAAACCAAGTGAAATAACGTGCAGTCTAATTGGCTGTTCAGTGGAACACCTGATACATGTGTGTGACTGCTTTTTGTATGAAAAATAACATTGTTGTAATGAATTTTGCAGATTAAACAGACATTAGTTCTACAAAATTTTGGCCTGGACCAAAAAAAAAAAAAATTTAAAACATAGTTTGTTCTAATGGAATTTGACCTGCATATAGTGTAACAAGAAACAGAAACAAAGATGATGGGGTTGAGGCATGGAAAGGTAATCCCTTTATATTAACCCTTCGTTGCCCAGGTTTCGTGATCTCTCATAAGTGCTCGGCTGGGCTATATTGCACCCCACTATTATTTATGGAGAAATGATAGTAAGAAATACAGTGGTGTGAAAAACTATTTGCCCCCTTCCTGATTTCTTATTCTTTTGCATGTTTGTCACACAAAATGTTTCCGATCATCAAACACATTTAACCATTAGTCAAATATAACACAAGTAAACACAAAATGCAGTTTTTAAATGATGGTTTTTATTATTTAGGGAGAAAAAATCCAAACCTACATGGCCCTGTGTGAAAAAGTAATTGCCCCCTGAACCTAATAACTGGTTGGGCCACCCTTAGCAGCAATAACTGCAATCAAGTGTTTGCGGTAACTTGCAATGAGTCTTTTACAGCGCTCTGGAGGAATTTTGGCCCACTCATCTTTGCAGAATTGTAATTCAGCTTTATTTGAGGGTTTTCTAGCATGAACCGCCTTTTTAAGGTCATGCCATAGCATCTCAATTGGATTCAGGTCAGGACTTTGACTAGGCCACTCCAAAGGCTTCATTTTGTTTTTCTTCAGCAATTCAGAGGTGGATTTGCTGGTGTGTTTTGGGTCATTGTCCTGTTGCAGCACCCAAGATCGCTTCAGCTTGAGTTGACGAACAGATGACCGGACATTCTCCTTCAGGATTTTTTGGTAGACAGTAGAATTCATGGTTCCATCTGTCACAGCAAGCCTTTCAGGTCCTGAAGCAGCAAAACAACCCCAGACTATCACACTACCACCACCATATTTTACTGTTGGTATGATGTTCATTTTCTGAAATGCTGTGTTTCTTTTACGCCAGATGTAACGGGACATTTGCCTTCCATAAAGTTCGACTTTTGTCTCATCAGTCCACAAGGTATTTTCCCAAAAGTCTTGGCAATCATTGAGATGTTTCTTAGCAAAATTGAGACGAGCCCTAATGTTCTTTTGCTTAACAGTGGTTTGCGTCTTGGAAATCTGCCATGCAGGCCGTTTTTGCCCAGTCTCTTTCTTATGGTGGAGTCGTGAACACTGACCTTAATTGAGGCAAGTGAGGCCTGCAGTTCTTTAGACGTTGTCCTGGGGTCTTTTGTGACCTCTTGGATGAGTCATCTCTGCGCTCTTGGGGTAATTTTGATCGGCCGGCCACTCCTGGGAAGGTTCACCACTGTTCCATGTTTTTGCCATTTGTGGATAATGGCTCTCACTGTGGTTCGCTGGAGTCCCAAAGCTTTAGAAATGGCTTTATAACCTTCACCAGACTGATAGATCTCAATTACTTCTGTTCTCATTTGTTCCTGAATTTCTTTGGATCTTGGCATGATGTCTAGCTTTTGAGGTGCTTTTGGTCTACTTCTCTGTGTCAGGCAGCTCCTATTTAAGTGATTTCTTGATTGAAACAGGTGTGGCAGTAATCAGGCCTGGGGGTGGCTACGGAAATTGAACTCAGGTGTGATACACCACAGTTAGGTTATTTTTAACAAGGGGCAATTACTTTTTCACACAGGGCCATGTAGGTTTGGATTTTTTCTCCCTAAATAATAAAACCATCATTTAAAAACTGCATTTTGTGTTTACTTGTGTTATATTTGACTAATGGTTAAATGTGTTTGATGATCAGAAACATTTTGTGTGACAAACATGCAAAAGAATAAGAAATCAGGAAGGGGGCAAATAGTTTTTCACACCACTGTATTTTAAATGCAATTTAATTAATCTTTACTAGGACATGTAGCATTCTCTGGCTTTTCATGTCTTAAGAAATCACTGTCTAAAATTTCCTTTTCAATAATTACAGGTGGGAATACGCATAACTTTGTCAACTGGGGTGTGCAACACCCCACCCGAGTAACGAAGGGTTAATGTACACAAAAATTGAAAATGAATGGCATATTAAGTCTGTGCCCTCAGACTTGGCTGAGGAAAGATTGCAGTGGTGTTGGTTATGAGGTCACTGAGGTGGAAGGGGCGGGTTCAGGCGGCCCAAAACTGGTAGTAATGTTATGTGTTGTCAGCCCGTGATTCTCCAGATCTACACAGAGAAGAAGAGGAGAGATGTTGGGAGGCAGCACCAACTCCTGACTTAGGTCAAAATTTCAAGTCGATAAGCCCTGGAGTTATCTCCTACACATGCATATGTGACAATAGATGTAAAAAAAATTTGGGATGAATTTATTTAGATAACAATTAGGCAAAAAGATTTAATCAATATGAACAATAAAGTTAACTCTTCCAAATCAGGATAAATGTAAAGTTACCTAAGAGAGATTTGGACTGTGTTAAAGATCGCAGGAGATGGTAGGGTAACAGTTGAGGATATCATTTTTAAATAAACCAGTTCAGGTTGCTGTTATCTAATTACCTATTAGACAGGTCATTTTTTAAAATTCCTATCCCTAATGTTGTAAGATAATTGTACAGTGAAACAATGCCTTTTGATTTGTCTTAATTTCTAACTAATTTCTAAATTAGGTTTTAAATTGTTTAATAATTAAAAGTAATTGGTCTAATAACTTGCATAGTTCCTAATTATATTTCTCTTTAGAAACAGCATCTTCATGAAATTTCAGAGACATGAGTGACATTAGGGTGCTGTCAAAAGGTAGGAAAGTAGAATAATGTTAGGCAGAGAAATTATCAAATTGAAAAGCACCTAGAATGTTGTTTGATTAAAGATGGAATAGTGTAATTGAAATAGCAGGTGTTTTTTAATTACTAAATGTTTTGATTAATTCAAAAATGTGTTCACTCTCTTTACAAACCTCCCCTACACAGCACACATGGTACAATACAATTGTAGAAAAGATGTTTCAGATGTGTTCCCATATGTTACAAGGTTATTTGCTTTTGTTTTCTCTCAGTTGGAATATCATTTGAAAGCAAGGAAAGTTATCATTGAGTAAAGTATCTCATAAGTCTTGTGTATTGTCAATGAAATTTAAAGATTCACTTGGATGTGTGGGTTTACTATTAAAAGCTAGGCTGGATAGCTACTATATACTGTATTCATGGTTTGAGGTTTGTCTCCCTAAATGTCATTCTGCTTCATTTTTCCTTTTTATAGCTCTTTTAAGTATATTTAATGAGTATGGTCAGTAACACAGATAATATTAGGGGTGTGAAACTAAAATACTAAATAGCTCTTGTGGTGTAGGTTTTCATTCCGTCCACTTTTTAAATTAGTAAACAATTACTATTGTTAGTTGAAAATACTTCTTTTGTCTTAATTTTAATAGATTGCCTTTTTAAGATTCAGCACCCTTAACTGTTTTTCCACAACCAGCAACCAAACAATAATTAGATGGAAAGAAACCAACCAGATAATCTGTCAAAAGAAATAGAACAGTATGATTAACTGAATTTGTATCAAAAACACGATTTGACATAGCACAATTTTCAAATCACAAAAGCTGTGCTTTTAAATACCCTATATCTTTTAAAGAATTTCCGTACTGTGTGTTCAGTTCTTGAAGGAATACTCCACCTTATCTCATGCAGTTATTATCCCTAGTGACAGCTTAGAAATATTTTTAATATGATGTTTTTGATGGAAAATTAAGAGAAAAAGTTATATGATATAATATAATTCAGTTGTGGCAAATGAGGCACAATGACAAAAAATGTGAAAAATGTCTGTAGATAAAAGAAAAAATGTCCCATAATGCACATCAGTTATTCAGTCATTTGCTAAAAAACTGCACAACACATGCATTTTGTAAAAATGTTGTTAAATACTGTAAAATGACACAAAAAACACAGAATAAGATTTTGTGTACCATCTTGGTAACCCCATATAATTTGACAGTTGTGAAGGATAAACTCGCAGTTAGTTGCGGTGAGGTCTTTACAGACACAAGTCCAAATAGAATTGAAGTAGATAACTAGTTTGCTGGTTTATGAAGGAAAATGGTAGGAAGAGGCAGGTCCAGGAGGATGAACACCGGACGTCAGTGATGGTAGGGTCATCAATCACCCGGTCTGCAGAGGGAGAAAAAGAGGATCAGAGAACAATGCCAACCACTGGCTTGGTGAGTAATTAAATTTACTAAAGCCTGTAAGCTGTCTCCCATATGCACATGCGTGACAGTACATATTTTTTTAAAAATCGGCACACTTTAGTGTTTAAACGGGAACCACATTTACAATATACTATGCTTTTGAATTCTCTCACTCCTCTGCAATATTATGGGGATGCATTTTCTGTTCATAATATGTGCTGATATTTCTAAGTGTATGTATTTAACAATATTTCGGCAACAAATACCATGTGTTTTGCACATTTTGAACTAGTGACTTAATACCTGATGCGTGGATTATAGCACACAAGTAAAAATAATTGAACAACAGCACAGTGATTGAGAGGAGGTGGGGCTGCTGCTCTGTATGTGTCACAAAGTCTTTGGGTCTGAATTCACTGTCAAAAGAATGGGCGAGCAGGAAAGCACGTCTAAACAGAATTGGATACTGTATAAATTGAGTACTGTGCCCTTTTCAAAACTTAAGAATTATTATTTATTGAGAAATCAATATTTTTGATAACCCTAGTAGGCATAAAAGTCTCCAGACTGACGTATTACCTGTGATCTAATCTGTTGCACAGTGGTCAGCATTACTGTTTACCACCAAAAAAAAAAAAAACTGTGAAAATGACCCGAAACAAAGTGCCTTTGAAATATTCTTTTCTTTTTCAAAGATTCTTTCACTGTTAGTTTATATGTCATTTAGTTGTATTGATCTTATTGTCAAGACAATCATTCATACACATTCCCTAGCAGGACATATATTTCTTCCATCAGCTCACACTCAAATAAATAAGGATTATACATTATAATATATAAATATATATATAATATGCATACAATGCATGCCCAGTGGTATATGTGCGACAATCATCTAAAACACTTGCAAAACATATACAGGAACATTGCAATGCCATCAGAAGGAAAGACCCACGGTTTACACACATACAAGTTCCACTGGACAAACATCCCGGAAGTACATCTGGTGCCAGGGCATAGCCCAATGGAAGCACTTCCAGGCCATTTGAAAGTCCAGAAATCCACAGAGCACAGCTCCTAGCAACATCCCTTGGTGGAACTCGGGAACCCCAACAGGGCTGTTGGAGTTGTTGCTCTGGGTTCAAGTGGAAGATTAGTTATGCGTCAGTGTGCACTATTTCTCTTTGTGGCATGATTCTTGTCATTGTTGTGCTGCTGCTTCCTCAGCTTGCCTTCTGCTGTCTTTTGCCACTTCATAGGGAAAAGGCATTATTCTTTGTGGCCCAAGAGTTTTGATGCTGAAGTTCCCTTCATGATATCATGGCTTCTCACCCTCATCAGTCTGCTGGCACACAGCTTTGGCTTGACAAAGTAGACCTCAGCTTCTGGTTAATAAAGATAAGTTTGATTAATTTTGCTCTCCAAGCAAGAGGTTCATGGCCTTTAGTTTGAGTGCATATTTTAGAAGGTGATTTTGGAGAGTTCCCCCTCCCTGAGAGAATTAGTAAGGAGTTCTGTCAATGTCCAGCGAATATTCCAGTGTGAGAGAGAGAGAGAGAGGAAGGATTTTCTTCTACATTGAAAGATGGGGTGCATATGGTTTTAAAGGAAGGTTGAAACTTCTTCTTAATGAATTAGAGTCACTTCCAGTTACAAAATCAGTATCTTCTAAGTGGTGGATTAGGTTGTACTGACACTGATAATTTGTTTCATACCCATGCATGTTTGTCCGCACGTAACCCTGCAAAGTCTAGTTTGTTTGACTAGTATGATAGTTTTTTGCCGGGCCCATCCTACTGTGCCATGGGCCTGAGCACAGTTCAGTAGCATTCAGTAACCATGTGATCACTAAAGGTGTCCAAGTACAGAAAACAGACATGATGTCAGTGATGCAACAAGTCAGTGCAATTTTCATTTCATTCAATATCATTTTTATTGTGGCCGTACACATGAGTGTGAATTGTAGTTGGCAAGAAAAGCTGCAAATTCCTCCCACAACATTATTTGTCTCCGTAAAAAATCTTCTCGTATGTGCGGCACTATTAACAGCAAAATGCTGTGCTGCACCCTCAATAAATCTGTAACCTGCCCTACACTACTCCAAAACAACAACAAAATTAGTACAATCATTTTGATATGCATGCTGTCACTCTGTGTTCGGATCTTTTTTGGCTTTACACGAAGTCACATGGTCATGATGTAACTGAGCCTGGGCCTGTGAACGTTAAGCACAGTGTGAGTGCAGGCCAGCGGAGAAGTAGGAAGGGGGAAAATTGCGTTTGGGCAATGTACGGAACAAACATGCCCAGTGTGTTTACACCCTCAGTTGGAGACTTCAAGGTTCTTGGCATTAGAGGCTCTGTGCTTGACTGGTTTAAATCGTCCCTTAATGGCAGGTACTTTTTCTGTTTGTATTGGCAACTTTTTGTCCTCCATATTTAATTATGGGGTTCTTCAGGGGTCCATCATTGGCCATCTATATGCTTCCTCTAGGTTGTGCTTTTAAAAAGCACAGTATGCCTTTCCACTACAATGCCGATAACACCCAATTTTATTTACCACTTGAACACAACTCTGTACAGTCTCTATTAAATTGTCTTGAAGTCTTCAAGAGCTGGCTGTCCTTAATTTTTCTGGATTTCAACCAGATCAAAACTGAGGTTTCTGGTATGACTGCTAGTAGTCTTGGTCATTGGAACAGTACTGTACATCATTAGTTAGGAATTTTGGTGTCATTTTTGACAGCAGTCTTAAACTAGACAAACTAAATTCTGTTTTTAAAAAACAGTATTTTTCTAGTTTAGGCTGTGGGCAAAGATAAAGCCTTTTCTGACTTTGATTACTGTAACTGTGACTTTGTCTCCCAGCCGTCCAACTTGAGCTAACCCACTAATGTACTCATTTCTAATCCTATCCATCCTCGTCACACCCAATGCAAATCTTAACATCTTTAACTCTGCCACCTCCAGCTATGTCTTCTGTGCCACCGTCTCTAACCCATATAACATAGCTGGTCTCACTACTGTCCTGTAGACCTTCCCTTTCACTCTTGCTGATACCCATCTGTCACAAATTACTCCGGCCACTCTTCTCCACCCATTCCACCCTGCCTTCACTCTCTTTTTCACCTCTCTTCCACAATCCCCATTATTCTGTACTGTTGATCCCAAGTATTTAAACTCATCCACCTTCGCCAACTCTACTGCCTGCATCCTCACCATTCCACTGACCTCCCTCTCATTCACACACATGTATTCTGCCTTGTTCCTACTGACCGTCATTTCTCTCCTCTCATATCTCCACCTCTCCAGGGTCTCCTCAACCTGCTCCCTACTATCGTTACAGATCACAATGTCATCAGCAAACATTACAGTCCACAGGGACTCCTGTCTAATCTCGTCTGTCTCGCCTCCAAATGCTCATTCAAAATACAGCTGCTAGGCTTTTAACTAGAACTCGGAAGAGAGTGCATATTACTCCCATATTAGCCTCTCTTCCTTTGCTGCATGTTAGCTGTGGAGTCGATTTTATTGGTTTTATTAAGTCTCTAAATGGTTTTACACCGGTCTGCCCCGCCAGTCTTCTTGAACCATATACCCTGTCTCAGTCTCTAAGGTCATCTGACCAGTTGTTACTGGTGATGCCATGGAGAAGACTGAAGCATAGCATCTCTCTCACCTATTCATCTATTAATTTTCATTACTATATTTAAGCTGTTTGAAATAAATGTGTAGTTTTCATCTTTTGTGTAATAACCTGTCACTATCAAGAACTTTTAATTATTTGTTATTATACACCATCCAGTTTTGGTTGGTTTGGCACTTGCTCCCTGTAACCTTAAACTGGATAAGGAGGTAAGGAAATGGATGGCTGGATAGGTAATGCTTGTGCTATACTCAGATACAAAGTTGTAAAACCATATACTGTAGCAAGAATGATACAAACCCCAATTTTTCTGGGAGCTTGCTTTATATTTGCCCATATCCACAAAGCTAAAATAAACTTTTCTTTCCATTTTATCACTTCTTTGTTGCTCCTGTCAGGTAGCCTCCAATGATTTACTTTTGCTTTTTACTGGTTTATTTATTTTTATGTGTTACAAAAAAAGTGCTTAAAATGTACAGTTTCATTAATTTTGATTAACTAGAAATAAGGATAGCAAATAAGTTTTCTGTGGTCCCAATGCGTCAGCTGAATATGGCATTTAAAGCAATTTGAATGGATGGCTAATGTAATATCCATAAAAATTGACCACCAATTGTGCTTTCCTACAGTATTTTTATTATGAAGTGATTAATATGAAGCAGATTTCATGTAGCATTTGTAATGTGTTTATTTTACAGCCTTTTGAAAAGAACAAAATTAAATGTAAAAATGTGTAGCTTTAATAGCTGCATTTCATTTTGGCAGAATATGAAGAAGAGCTTGGAAGAGAATTTGAATTTGAAAAGGGATTCTTCATATGGGGATTTAAAAAGGTAATTCATATATCATTCAATAAAAATGTATTATAGTTCTACAATAAAGTATCAAAGTTTTTTTTTATACAGTACTTGTATAAAATATTTTCAAACCCCCTCTCCACCGGAATTTTTCACATTTTATTGTTTTACAATAGATTTTATTACAGTAGACGTTTTTGGCACTGAATATTAGAAAAAGACTTGTTAATGTCAAAGTAAAAACAAATCTCTACAAATTGATCCAAAATCGTTACCCACTTTACTGTGATATAACTAAATCATCACTGGTGCAGCCAACTAGTTTTAGACACTGTATAATCAATTAAATGGAGATCACATGTGCAGTATAGTCTTATGTAGTATGAATGCACCTGTTTGTGTAAGGTCTATCTGTTGGTGAGACAGGTTTCTGGAAGAAAACTAGATCCAAGTAGACAAAAGAGCACTGCAGACAACTCAGTGATGAGGTTTTTGAAAAGCATCAGTTAGGGGATGCATACAAGAACATTCACAAGTCACTGAATATTGTTGGGAGTACAGTTACTGTAAATCCATTTTTAAAAGAAATGTAAAGAATATGCCACAGCTTTAAGCCTGTCTATAGTGGGCCATCCTCAAACTGTGTGACAGTGTAATGGGACACCAGGGAGAGAGATCACCAAGAGAACTATGCCATCTCCTTTGGAGTTATAAATTTCCATGGCTAAAATGGAAGAGAGTGTGCATATGACACGCTTTACCAGTTGCAGTTTTATGAGAAAGTGCCAAAGACAAGTTCAGTGGTGAAAAAAATCTTATGTAACATCTCAGCTAGAAAGCATGTGAGGGACTCTGAAATCAAAAGGAAGAAGGTTCTATAGACAATAGAGATCAAAATTGAATTGTAAAGGTAGGCCAAGGTCAAGTTTGTTGATATGTGTGCATAGTACAATGAAATTCTTTTATGTGTGTCTCCTCAGAACTGTTGACAAAATTCCAACAAAAAATTAAATAAAAAGTGTATATATTGCATGCAACATATAATATGGTGTTTGTGCTTACGATTGACTGTTCTGCAATCTTGCGATTTGTGGGTAGAAACTGTCCCTGAATCTGCTGGTTTGAGTGCCAACGGATCTGTACCGTTTTCCAGAAGGAAGGTGTGAGAAAAAGCAGCTGTGTAGGATGGATCAGGTCTTTAATACTACTGTCAGGTTTTCTAAGGCAGTGAGTGTTGTATATGTCCTGAATAGAAGGCAGCCAGGTACCGTAAATATATTGTATAGTGTAAATGAATGCAGCTAAATACAGGGCAATCCTCAAAGAAAACCAGATATAGTATGCATGAGAACAGCGACGTGGTAGATCATTTATTTTTTTTTACTGGTATGGAGAGTATAAATGTTTAATTTGGGGACTTCATGTCCTATATTTATAAAGTAAAAGGAAAATTGCCCCATCTGCAGGATGTTCAGATTTGCTGTGATGTACTGTATATGAACTTGAACATTTTTCTGCGATGATTAACAAAGAGGAATGACTGTGAGACTCTGCTTTATATTTTGATTTGTAATTTTGCGTGTTTTGGTTGAGTGTGTACGTGTTTTCTTTTCTCAGTTTTATTTCAGTGTATAATTTATATTGTAATCCCAGGTTAATATGGCTAGTCGGTTTATTACTGAAAAAACTGGTGAAATTGATCTGTCTCTAGGGAAACTGGTTCAGTTTAGATAAATACTCTTGACAAGTTGAGGTGTTTTACAATTACTTTTAAGATTAAAACATTTCAGCAACTTTAGCAGTTACTAGAATAATTAACCAGTTAGTTACCACAGAGTAACATCATAGATGGGGATATTGGCAGAAAGAGTGTACTGGCTGAAAGTGAGAGAGACACCTTTCAATTGGAGAGTCTACAGCCATCTGGATATCACTGTTCATTCATCAGCCTGCCTTCTGAATGAAGAAACGCATAATCCTTGTTTAAGTGCATATATGTGTGTGGGTCTCTCTGTCCGTGTTTGTGTGTGTGTTAGTGTGTGTATTGAACTTAGAGTGCTCACGAGTAGGCCAGTCTATAATAAAAGTAATAAACTCTACTCTACCCATGATAGTACACCATGCAAGACAATGACTGGAAATATAAAGCCGAAGCTACACAGCAATGACTTAAAAACATCAGTGTTAATGTTCTAGGGCAGCCAAATCAGAGTTCAGACTTCAATCCATTCGAGAGTTTGTGCCTGAACTTGAGAATGGCTGTTAACTCATGGTCCCTAAGCAACTTGACAGCGCTTGAGTAGTTTTCCAGAGAAGAATTGGGGGGGTGGAGACTGTAATGCCATTGTGTATAAAGCTGATAGAAATCTACTCACGCAGCCTCAAGGCTATGATTGCTGAGACAGTTGCCTCTACTAAATACTAACTTGAAGGAGGTGAATACTAGGCATTCACTTATTCTGAGTTTAATAATTGTAATAAGATTGGATTAATTTGTTGAATTTTTTATTTGCTTCGACATTTTAAGAGTGTTGTTTTCTGAGCAGCAGTGTCAACCTTATTAAACATACTGTGATTCAATGTTATATACAGTGTTTTTCTCCTCCCAGAATTACGCCTCTTTGAATATGCAAATCAATATAAATGGCCCTTAAGCTCAGCCTTCTGTGAAAAGACAATGGGAAAAGCACAGGGGAAAATATAAGAATTTCAGCGAATACCAAGCGGAGACAAAGGGAAAACATAATATTTGTTGATTTAAACCGTGGTATAATCAAACAAAGGAAGTTGATCGAGTGACATAGCGTGTTGAAGAAACTTGAAAGCTCATGTTCATAAAGTCACAGAGTGCCGGAAATAAAAAAGAAGTTGTCAGATATCAAAGTTGCCGTGAAAAGGCGAGTTGTAGCCCACCATCTTAATGTCATATGGAAGCTTATTAGGGTACAGAGGGAAAAAAAGGCACACAGTGGGGAAAAAGCACTAAATGTCAACTTCAGTCTCGAAATTTCCACTTTAATCATGTAGTTAATTTTGTCTTTAAAGTAGAACATCATAAACTTTATCTTAAAATCGTTTAATCAACCAGTTTCTCAAATCACATCGTAATTAAAGTAGCATGTTAAATGCTTTGTTTTGTATTTGATCTTCTATGTGCACTATGTGTGTGAATCACTACTTGCTTCTTAAACCGGCTCTCTTCCTCCGACTGGACACAAAATCCATTACATTCGTGATATTACAGCTCTCTGAATAACTAAAATACTGAGATTTATACGTGATATAATTTTCATGATGATAGGAGTTAAAGCACTTTTTTAAACATGGGTTTCACGGCGCAGTGATTGTGCGCGACCTTTGATGAAATTATTTATTGCAGCAGTACTCGGGGGCGGCTCTAGGCTTGTGGAGGCCCAGGGCAGAGAAAGAATCGGTGGCCCCTTCGCCTGCCAAAGTCAATATGGTATGCTGCTGCGTTTTTAGCTGTGTCGTTATTGTCTCTTTCTGTTTTATATTCAATATGTATTGGCGTGGCCGCCCCTGCAGTCCTTCCTTTTCTTTCTCCAAGTAACTGATCGCCACACAATCAGCTCTGTAATAGACGTTAAGCCATCTGTAAGCTTAGAGCGCCGATTCTTCAAAATGTTTAAGAAACATTGAAATATCTTCGTAGTATATGTTTAATTATTCTATACTTCACGCCAGTCCCAGTGAAGTATATAGATTATTTAAATGAAGTTAAAGTTTTACCTGTATAATAAACATATTTTGCTGCACTTCATCTTAAAAATGATATCGCCATCATATGTAAATATGCGCTTTTAAAAAGTGGCTCAGGTTGTGTAATATTATAACTGTAGTGCAAGTTTACAGTGGGGTGATTGTACTTATAAGTACAAACAGTTCTACAAGGAGCAATTGATTGAGTGCGTTTAAAGTTCTTGGGATGAAACTGTTTCTGAACCGCGAGGTCCGTACAGGAAAGGCTTTTGACGTTTTGCTGTAGCTGAGACAGCGTGTGCTTGATACTGTATACCAATAATTCTCTTTCTGATCAGCTGCTGCTGTGATTCCCCACTCAGATACAGTGATATAAAAACTCCGAGTGGTGCAGTGAGAGTAATATGGAAAAAGATGATCCGCTGTGGCAACTCCTAATGGGAGGAGCTGAAAGAAGAAGAAGAAGAAGGAGAAGTGAGAGTAACAACACTAAAGCAGTTATGGTATTTGGAATACTATGGCTATTCCCTGGACCATTATATTGTTACAAGTTAATTACAATCGGATGCATTACACTAATAAACAATATGCGGTTTGTTTCAGTATATTTATAAAACCGCATCAGGAAAATAAAGAGTAACCACACAGGAACAGTAGCACTGCTTTGACGCTGGGTACTGCCAGTCTGCAAAACCGAGCGGAGAACTTGCGTAAGACAAGGTATGAGGTACCGTGGAAAAGTGAGTGGCTTTACGCCAAGCGTAGGTTTTATACATCGCGATTTGAACGTGGAAACATTCTTACACAACATTTCTGTGCTTACACACTGTTTATGCATGAAGCCCCTAGTTATTTAATTTCAAAAAGATTTTCTTTTTTATTTTTGAGATTCCCTTTGTGAACAGTATGATTACTGCACACACATACTGTTATTTTATATTTATTTTTGATATATCCTTATGTGAATTATGTCATTTCTCATTTCAAAACTTTGAAAATATATTTTTTTCAGAGAATTCTTACTTTGCTTATTTTTGTAATACTATTGAAGTCGCGCTTGAACTGTGTTAATAATAATAATAGCAGAAATAAAGATGAGTTTTTCTACGTATAGAATGCATTTGTACAAGCATACCATTTACATTAAATACTGAACATCTGTTATAGCAGCATCTCTGATCATTCACTTAATGAGCAACATGAGCCTAAACTGGGAGCATGTAATTTAACAACATGTGTAGAATAAACAGATTTTTGGCAATATTCAGTAGAGCTCTTTATAATACTGTTTAAAATATTCAGCTATTAAACAGTATCTAAAGTTACACACACTCAGTCCATGTACATGTGGTGAGAAAATGCAGATTCCACACAGACACTGACCAGGTTAGCAGTGAACCTGAAATCATGATGCTTTGTGATATTATTATTATTATTATTATTAACAGTAATAATACATTTTGTTTATATAGCACTTTTTGAATACTCAAAGTGCTTTACAAATAGTCAGAGCAATACAATATAAATAAAAGTAAAGATGACATTAATAACACAAGATACAAACTAATATCAAACACTGATAAATATTTGGAAGTGAAGTTCTGAACTGGATTAAAAAAACAATGCAAAAAAGGAGAAAGTCATGAACAAATAACACGTTTTGTACAATTACAGCGTACATAGGAATATAAATGTAAATGTTACAGTCACCCACAGTGAAAAAAAAACAAAGAATCATAGGAGCGGATTTTGTTTTCAGTTTTACAGCCAAAAGCTGGACGACTTTAACCATTTAATGCTTTTTCATATGCTGTTCAGTTCACAATCCCATCCTGACCTTCTTTATGCTGCAAAGTAAGTAGACCAGCTGGAGTAACCTCATTGGTGATGCAAATTCCTCTAGGAATACTGCTGCATTTTAAATATATTAAAATTACTGCAGTCCATCCATTTGCCATCAGTGAAGCTCTGTGACACTGCACAACCCATGTTCAAACGTCATTACTAATCTGATTAAAGCTTAATGCATAAGTGTAATGCTCAGTTGATAACATTGACTACATTATTTGCATCTGCTTATTCTGCAACTGCAATGGCACTATCAACAAAATAGTAATATCTGTGCAAAGTAAGGTTAAATTGCCACAATCCCTACCTTGTTTACCACAAAAATATACAACGTTTTCCAGACTAAATACTGGTTGACTTTGAAGTGTTGGGGGTGGCTATTCAATCTTGACAAATACTCAGTAAACTATTTAGCTGTACTTTCCAAAGTGACATGTAGCTTGTTTTAATTAAAGTGCCTTTTCATTAAAGTTTAGTGAAAGTTGTCCGCTGTTCACAGACAACTGGCCCTCTGTGGCTGACAGTCATTTGTGGCCAGTGAATCCTACAGAATAAGTCATTGACAGGTGATGAGGCTTTGGTATTCTTTCTCATTTCTAGAAGATAAAGCTGACTGATGGATGAAGTGACCAATGAACTTTATAGCCAGCAGTGAACGGTACTTACACATGTGAAGGAATCAATGCCCAATCCTAACTAGATTTGCGATTGCGCAGTTCTAAATAATGTATAATAAAAATATTGCCAACTGCACGCTTGCATGTACATTATACAAAAGACTAGTGTTGTGAAACGTTAAAATTGCAAAAACTAGTTTTCATTTTTATTTTCTTGTTTTTGTTTAATTCTAGTTTTCAGACATTGTCCTTTTTATTTTAGTTTTAGTTAACAAGATTATTTTATTCATTAACAACATAATTTGTTTTAGTTTGGGAATAACACTAGTTATAAAACAGTAAAACATGAAGTCCAAGGGGATGAGAGAGTTTAAATATGGTAAACAAATATGGTAAAATGTTTGATATTTTATTCTTTTCGATGTTTATTGCCGCCTTTCAGCCTCTCCCAGAAGGTTAAAAATGACAGATTTCAAACATAAGCATGTGAGATATAGTTTTAGACTACTTCAAGATCAGTGATTACAAATATATTATTTTTGATTTTTGGCCCTTTACTAAGGACCTAGCCCTCTATGGATCTCTATCAGAGTGCACACAATTAAATATTTTTAATACATGTATTTAGACTTTAAAGATTTAAACTGAAGCGCAGGTTTTAATATTGTGAATATCTGACACAACTGCTCTTGTTGTTTCTGTACATCTCTCATGAAGTAAATCAATCATATTTTATGAACACTCCTAATTAGGGTGACTTATGCAAATTGAGACTGTTCATTATTTTAAAAGAAAGACACAGGAAACTCTCCATAAATATATGTTTAAAATTATTATTAATATTATGCTTAATTTTTTAGGCAGAATTGTTCAATGTGGGAGAATGTTTCCTCTTTCCTCTTAATTAATACCAGTGTTTTTTCGGCATGTCTATAACATAAAATGATGTAATTATTCTTTTATAACTGGCACCTGGTCTGTGTTGGGTTATAGCCTTTTTCCTAAAAGTGCAATTACTTTATCTATGTGTTATGCTTCCAAAATGCAGATATGAAAGTATATGTTTATGCTTGTTGTGTTTCTTATACACAGATTTACAAATACTAGGGGCGTCAAACTCAATTTTATTGTGGGCCAAAAATCTCTTATATATATTTCTCTTCTGATTCATCCTGCTTCCTCTTCAAATCCCGTCACGTCACCACCCTATATCTAGACTGACTGCTTGACCTTTCACTTTGGCAGTGACATGACACCAATGGGGTCATGAGAGAGGAGCATGGAACGTGGTACTCCGAAGAAGGAATAGGAATCAAGAAATGCGACGTGGGGGTGTATGTGAGGCTGCAGCCAGCGTGGGGAAGGGTTTGGAAGAGGAGAAATAGGAATCGAGAAATGCAGTGTGGGCTGCGTGTGGGGGTGTGGGGGAACTGGGTTTGAAGAGGAAGCAGGACGAACCAGAAGAGAAATCCAACCTTCAGTCTTCAGCCACGGTCAGTTGTACGTGGCTTTTTTTTTTGACTCGCTATCTTTCGTCTCCAGCAAAACACCTATTCACAACTGCGTCTTTCAAGAAGTATTTCTTTCTTCTTGATTTCTGAATTCGTTTCTCACCGTTTTCCGTTCCTATTCTTACATTGCCGTATGCTACCGCGGGCATCGGCTAGTAACACTATATAAACCCAGTGCAGGCTGAAATCCGAGTCAGAGGTCATGGTTCAATGCATAGATTTTATTAGTGCCCTATTATTTTACCAAGAAATAAAACTAATTTTAACAGCCTTAAAAAAGGACATTGTGAAATAACAATGTTACTTTAGATTTCACGTGTAACGCGTGATTCACTGTAGTCTACTGCAGTGTAACTCAGTCCTGGGGACCTTTTGTGGCTGCAGGTTTTTTGTTCTAAACAAGGTCATTTCTTTAACTGGACTCCTAGCCTAATAAGGCAAGCTCTTATTTACCTGTTCTTAAGTTTTTGGGTCAATGTAGAAGTAATTATACTAAGCATTTATGTGTGCTACGTGGAAATTATTTTTTAAGTTTTTTTTTTTTTTTTTTTAATTCTGTGTTATTTATAATGGGGCTGACACTGAAGTAGTTGCAGCCGTTCAGCATTAAGTGTTCTATAACTGCTGAGAACAAAAACATGCAGTCATGTGGAGTCCAAAACTGAATTTGACAAGTATTTCTATAGTAAAGAAATTTCACCCTAATTTCATATAGTTGATTGGCTGGAATTCCAATCATGAAACCATTAAAAACCAATTAAAATCACAGACCAGTGTACAGTGTGTCTGTAAAATGAATGCAGTAAATACTTTAAGTTCTATTGTCATTACAGTATTGCTATTAGAATGATCTATATTAATTAACTAGCAAAATACCCGCGCTTCGCAGCGGAGAAGTAGTGTGTTAAAGAAGTAATGAAAAAGAAAACGAAACATTTTGAAAATAACGTAACATGATTGTCAATGTAATTGTTTTGTCACTGTTGTGAGTGATGAGTGTTGCTGTCATATATAAACTGCTCAAAAAAATTAAAGGAACACTTTGAAAACACATCAGATCTCAATGGGAAAAAGAAATCCTCCTGGATATCTATACTGATATAGACTGGGTAATGTGTTGGGAACGAAAGGATGCCACATCGTTTGATGGAAATGAAAATGATCAACCTACAGAGCCCTGAATTCAAAGACGCCCCAAAAATCAGAGTAAAAAATTATGTGGCAGGCTAGTCCATTTTGCCAAAATTTAATTGCAGCAACTCAAAATTGTACGCAGCACTTTGTATGGCCCCTGTGTTCTTGTATACATGCCTGACAACATCGGTGCATGCTTCTAATGACCAAAACATAATGTCCCAGAGGTGTTCTATTGGATTTAGGTCAGGAAAGTGTGGTGGCCAGTCAATGGTATCAATTCCTTCATCCTCCAGGAACTGCCTGCATACTCTCACCACATGAGGCCAGGAATTGTCGTGCACCAGGAGCCACTGTACCAGCATAGGGTCTGACAATGGGTCCAAGGATTTCATCCTGATACCTAATGGCAGCCAAGGTGCCTTTGTCAAGCCTGTAGAGGTCTGTGTGACCCTCCATGGATATGCCTCCCCAGACAATCATTAACCCACCACCAAACTGCTCATGCTGAATGATGTTACAGGCAGCATAATGTTCTCCATGGCTTCTCCAGACCCTTTCACTTCTGTTACGTGCTCAGGGTGAACCTGCTCTCATCTGCAAAAAGCACAGGGCACCAGTGGTGTATCTGCCAATTCTGGTATTCTATGGCGAATGCCAATCGAGCTGCATGCTGGGCAGTGAGCTCAGGGCCCATTAGAGGACATGGGGCCCTTGGGTCACCCTCATGAAGTCTTTCTGGTTGTTTGGTCAGAGACATTCACACCAGTGGCCTGCTGGAGGTCATTTTGTAGGGCTCTGGCAGTGCTCATCCTGTTCCTCCTTGCCCAAAGGAGCAGATATTGGTCCTGCTGATTGGTGTGATGGATGGCCGGTCATTTATCCTGGTCAATACCTCCAAGCTGCCAGGTGGAGCCCTCCTTGCAGCGTGGAGGTCCCCAGAAGACCAGCAGGGCATCATGGACATTGGAGTTTTTATGCAAAGCCCTGCTGGATGCCGTGGGGGCCACATGAGGGAGCTGCAGGGAGGACCGAGGGCTTCTTCGTGCCCTGTGACCCGGAGGTTCGTCACAGGAAGAGCGACGGACTTCCGGGTTGAAGAAAGGGACTATTTATCCTGACCTGGAAGGAATAAGGACTTGTGGACTGGGGATTGAGAACACTTCCGGGTCAGGGATTATAAAAGGACTATGGGAACTCCCAGACAACGAGCTGAGCTGGGTGGAAGGGTGTCAACGCATCTGGGAGCTGGAGGATTGGTTTATTGTATTATTGTGGTTTATTAGTGATTTATATGAGTATTGTGGAGGAGAGTGTGCTTTGTACACTGTGGCGACAAAATAAAGTCGATTTGAGGACTTTTACCTGGTGTCTGCAGTCGTGGACAGGGGTTCAAGGGAGCGAGAGCGCCCCCTATCGTTCACATGGGTTATGGACCTTCTATGGCCCTCTCCAGCTCTCCTAGAGTAACTGCTTGTCTCCTAGAATCTCCTCCATGCCCTTGAGACTGTGCAGGGAGACACAGCAAACCTTCTGGCAATGACACGTATTGATGTGCCATCCTGGAGACGTTGGACTACCTGTGCAACCTCTGTAGGGTCCAGGTATCGCCTCATGCTACCAGTAGTGACACTGACTGTAGCCAAATGCAAAACTAGTGAAGAAACAGTCAGAAAAGATGAGGGAAAAATGTCAGTGGCCTCCACCTGTTAAACCATTCCTGTTTTGGGGGTCATCTCATTGTTGCCTCTCTAGTGCACCTGTTGGTAAGTTCATTAACACCACAGCAGCTGAAACTGATTAACAACCCCCTCTGCTACTTAACTGACCAGATTAATATCCCATAAGTTTCATTGACTTTATGCTATACTCTGATTAAAAAGTGTTCCTTTAATTTATAATATTTATAAACAGTGTGGGAGAGTTTCCAAGGACTTAAAATATATAAAAATAACCATACAAACATATGGTCTCTACATCACGGATTTTCACCTATCGCGGGGGGTTCTGGAACACAATCCCCGCGATCGAGGAGGGATTACTGTATATATATATATATATATATATACATATATATATATATACATATATACATATATATATATACATATATACATATACATATATACACATACATCCACATATATATATACATATCTACATATACACACACATACATATATACACATAAATACATATATATATGTATACATATATATATATACATATATATACACACACACATACTCTCTTTGGGGTGCAAGCATCTGTTGCTGGGGGTGCCAGAATCCATCAAGGAAGAAAAATGAAAAACATTTGTACAAAATCTTAATTAATTTATCCATTCCTAAATAATTAAATGGGCAGGCTATTTCGTATCAGTGCAGTACGCTGCTTGTTAAAACGGATGACTCCCGCTCTTATGTGCAAGTCTGGGTGGATATTATGAACTTTCGTATCTGTTCAAGTTCTATTTAAATTTTAAATAGAAGGAATTTTTATTTAGTCGACAGAAATATCTTTGGTAGGAATGTAAGTTACAGTAAATTTAGGCATCATTGCATAAATTTTTCTTCACCATACAAATGTAAAGAGTACATTCGCCTTACATTCCAACCAAAGATATTTGTGTCGACTAAATCAGGGGTGTCAAACTCAATTGCACAGGCGGCCAAAATCCAAAATACACTTTAGGTCGCGGGCAGAACAGGATAAACATTTATTGAACACACTAAAACTAAACTTTTAAAACTGTAAAACTTTTAAAACTTAACTTTTTTGAACATAAATATGAATAAAAACAGACAGGAATATTATTCCAGAATAAATCAACTCAAACCTTAAATAACTTGTAATATTTTGCTCTCGATAAAAATATATCCTGTTTAAATTATACAAGTTAGAAATAAAGTAAACGTTAAAAGAACAAACATTCAAATTTCTTTACTCTTATGTAATTTTATAAAAAAAATAAACTTAAATTTTAAATATCCCAAAAGATTTTGCTCTCCATAAAAATATATCCTATCAAAATTATACAAATTCAAATATGAACATGGTGCATAAGAAAACCTGGAAATATAAATCAAATGTGTTCTTTTCAGCAATAACAAATCAAATCATTCAGTTATCTTTGCTCATATGTCATTTTATCAGAGCTGGACGCCTGGCATCTTTTTTTGGCAATAAGTTCGTTTCTGTTTGGTGTGAGGTTCTGTGTTGTGGAGATTCTCAGGATGGACTGCAGGTGCTCATCAGTGAGGCGACTCCTGTGTGCTGTTTTGTTAGTCTTCATCACTAAGAAGAGCTTCTCACACAGATATGTGTGCCCAGAGGGGACTTAGTGGTCTCGTGGTCTGGAATCCCTACAGATTTTATTTTTTTTCTCCAGCTTTTGGAGGTTTTTTTTTTGTTTTTTCTGTCCACCCTGGCCATCGGACCTTACTTATTCTATGTTAATTAATGTTGACTTATGTTTATTTTTTATTGTGTCTTCTATTTTTCTATTCTTTTTGTAAAGCACTTTGAGCTACATTTTTTCGTATGAAAATGTGCTATATAAGTAAATGTTGATTGATTGATTCAGATATGTGCTACCAAACATGCATAAGGTTCGAGCCGCATGTAGACGGAGCTGGAGCATTTCTCCGGAAATGAAGTGAATAAACTGTGCGGGCCCTGCAGTATCGTTCTTTGCCTTCAGTGTGCCATTACACTGCAGCTCAATCACCTCCATCTGAATCTGCACAGGTGCAGTTTCCACATCGACGGCAAATGGGTTGCAAAACAACACAAAATTTGTTCTTCAAAGTCACCAAAGCGCCGTGCGAACTCAGTACGCAGTGCGCTCAGTTTATGAGCAAAGTGCGTATTTGGGAACATCGTTGTGCCGACTTGGTTCAACATTACTTGGCAACAGGGAAAGTGGGGCAAGTTGCACTGGTGCATTTATGTCTCCCATAAAAGCAGCTTCACTTGAAATAACTTTGTGATTTTGCACAGGTAAAAACTTCTGCTGAAGTGTCAGATTCTTCTTTAATTCTTCTGCTTTCTGTATCTTGTGCATTGCATTCAGGTCTTTCAGGTTATCTTGATGTTTTGTCTCATAGTGCCGTCTTAGATTAAATTCTGTAATTACAGCCACATTAGCTCCACAAATGAGACACACGGGTTCAGTAAACATATACTCAGCCTCCCATCGGTTTTTAAAGGCTCTATTTTCAGAATCAACTTTTCTCTTCGGCATCGTGTGGGCTAGCTTCGCAATAACTTGCAGCATCATAAGCTAGACTTGATTAATGCGGTAAGTGTTCTGCAAGGCAGCTGAAGCACTGCATTATGGGATCTGTAGTTTATTGTGTTACCAGTGCTTCATATCCCCGGGCCATTAATAACAATAATATATAAAATGATCTCGCCGGATGTGGCCTGCGGGCCTTGAGTTTGACACATATGGACTAAATAGAACTTGAAAAGATATATTTTTTCGAATTTGATCGCACAATTCAGATCGAGTTGACGCGCACTACAGAACATCGAGCCCGCGTGCTATTGTGGTTTTGCCTGCGTGCAAAGTCTCGTCTATACCTCGTGTCTTCTCAGTAAACTTGTATCTCGCGAAAACCGTCATTCGCCATAGGCATGACAAACGGCAGCGGGAGTGTGTCTATAAACTTAATATAAACTTACGGTTCACGCCGTGCTTTGTTTACGTAGTAGCTGTACTTATGAATATGCTTGTATTTATGAATACGCTTGTATGCATCACTTGCTTCATAATCTTTTTCTGCCTTCTCAATTGTGAAATGGCGTTTTGTGCTCATCGCTGTTTGGAGGTCTTCCTTGTTCTCTACGTACTTACGTAGGAGGCGTGATGATGTCACACGAAACTCCGCCCCCCACGGACATCCAGCTCAACTCCATTACATTATATGTAGAAAAATAGCTTGCAGTTATGACCATTACGCGTAGAATTTCGAAATGAAACCTGCCCAACTTTTGTAAGTAAGCTGTAAGGAATGAGCCTGCCAAATTTCAGCCTTCTACCCACACGGGAACTTGGAGAATTCGTGATGAGTCAGTCAGTGAGGGCTTTGCCTTTTATTAGTATAGATTACCAGTCTTTGGCTAAGCTGGATTAGTAGGCATTACTTTTAATTAAATATAAAATATTGATTAAACAATTTATAAAAGTGTTTTTTGATTTATACTGTAGATACATTTTTTAAAATTTTGAAAAATGTTTTGTTTTGGAATTTTTTACTTCTGGATTTTAATATGAGAATAAAATCAGGTTGATCGGAACTTTAAGGTATTTGGATTCTTCTTTTTTTGTATTATATACATTTTTTTATAGAAATGCTGTGTTTTAAGTCAAATCATTCTTAATCTGTGGAAATACAATTATTCATAAAATATTCTTACACATTGAAGCAATTACAGGTAAAATTCCATTACAACAAACTCTCAGGGACCTAAAAAATATTTCGTTATAACGAAAATTTCGTTGTAATGAGATTCTGTATTTGTTACTATAGTGCTTTCTTTAACTTGCGCCCAGACGTTTGCAATCATTTCAGTAGCTTCTTTTGTGTTAATTTTAATCTCCCACTGCCAACAAGTTATGCTGACGAGAATTTTTGTCAGCATTTCCTTGCGATAATACACTTTCCTGAAGCGCGATTGCAGCATCTGTAGAAGATTGTTTGTCCATTGCCGGGGCAGGGCAAAAACGGGCTCATAACACTGCAGTGAAGTGACACAGAAGCAAATCATAAAAGATCGGGGTCGTGCTATAAGTCCCTGTCTTGCACTCCAAAACACGAGGCTGAGTCTCAGTACTTTAGGAAAACCAACTTTATTCAGCTTGAAACAGGAATGGCACACTTATTTATTGTAGCATGATCTGCCACTCTGCTATACACAGGCACAGCAGTCAGGCTGCATCACCCATCAATATCTTTTCTGTTTGCTTTGGCGGAGAGAGAGCATGGCAGAGAGACACAGAATATCTTTGAGCCAGCTGTTGCCCTGTCTTTCATAGACGCGGAGATCAGACTTTGCAACGTTCTTTGGTGTGTCGTCCAGTTAGGGGAGGTCCCAAGAGGGTTTACAAACCTCACATTTTCTTGAATGATTGCCGCATTAATAGGAATGTTTCTTGAACGAGCATCTCTTAACCACTTAAAAACTGCTTTTTCGACGTCTTCAAATGCAGCAGTTCACATACGTTTGCAACACAAGATTTTTTTTCTTTTTTTGCTCGGACTTTCAGGAAAGTTGACAGCTTCGATGGCGATATTCCGAATTCACTGGTAACGTCTTTTTTTTTGCCGCAACTGAGAGCTGCAAAAATGTAAAGGTTTTTTTCTAATATGAAATGTTATCGTTTTTTCATGTCTGCCATTTCTGTAGGAGGGTGACAATGAGTTCAATTCCAGTGGATGTTTTTTAAATGTTGACGAGCAGTAAGCAAAAGGTATCACTGAAAACCGCAGGAAACAACAAGGGCAAAAAAAAAAAAAAAAACAGCACGAGGAAAGTTCGAAGAAAGGAAAAAAAAAATTACAGTGTTTCTGTTTGGAGATCATTGTGCACAACTGAGCTGCGGCCACAGAACTAACTGCTGTGTGGATGATTCATTCAGGCATTTCAAGGTCTTTTGGGCACTCGTTATAATGAAAGTATCTGCTGAATGTACTTCGTAGTAACGAGATTTCTATAGACTTGCGTCATATGGGGAAACTGTCGGGACCATAAAAATACTTCATTGTAAAGATATTCGTTATAACGGAATTTTGCCTGTATTTGATATTGACAGCTGAAACACTGCGTAAACATAAATATACATGCTTTTATTTGTTTTAAATAATTTTTTAGCCATTAATTTAACTACAGTTTTTAATGTTTAGATATACCTTTAAAATATTTTTGCAGGTTTTTTTTTTTTTTTACATTGTAATAATTCATTATTCCTAATTCCTAAGGTGTAATTTAAAATGATTTTTACTTATGCAGTACAGTAATCCCTTGCTATATCGCGCTTCGACTTTCGCGGCTTCACTCTATCACGGATTTTAAATGTAAGCATATCTAAATACATTTCACCGATTTTTCGCTGGTTCGCAGATTTCTGTGGACAATGGGTCTTTATTAATTTAATTTATGGTACACGCTTCCTCAGTTTGTTTGCCCAGTTGATTTCATACAAGGGACGCTATTGGCAGATGGCTGAGAAGCTACCCAATCAGAGCACGTATTACATGTTAAATAAAACTCCTCAATGATATACGTTCGCAAATTTCAAAGCTCTAACAGCCCGTATTGATTTTTGATTGTTTGCTTTTCTCTGCGCCTGATGGAGGGGGTGTAAGCAGAGGGGCTGTTTGCTTAGAAGATACTGACGCTCCTCTAAAAAATGCTGAAAAGACTACCTTCACATTGATCCCTTCACTGCGGCGGCTTTATCGCGGTGCTTCGTTTACTTAAAGGCACAACGGCCCCATTGATTTTTGTTTACTTTTCTCTCTCTCTGATATTCTCTGCTCCTGATGGTGCTCCTTTGAAGAGAAGATATGTTTGCATTCTTTTAATTGTGAGAAAGAATTGTCATCTCTGTTTTGTCATGGAGCACAGTTTAAACTTTTGACTAAAGGGTGTTATTTCATGTCTAGAGGGCTCTAATAATGTTAAAATCGTATTTAGAAAGTCGTAAACAGGTTTTCTATGCTCTAACTGCGAAAATATTTATAAATAAAGATTTATAAATAAAGAATCCTACTTCGTGGAAATTGATTTATCTGTCTGGAGCGGATTAACCGCGATAAACAAGGGTTTACTGTATAACTGTGCATAGAATATTTATAAATAGTGTGGGAGAGTTTCTAAGGGCTTAAAATATATAAAAATAACCATACAAACATATGATTTCTACCGCGGATTTTCACCTATCGCGGGGGGGTCTGGAACGCAACCCCCGCGATCGAGGAGGGATTACTGTACTTGTTTCCTACAAATACTACCAGTACTTATACTGTATGATTACATACCGAAATAACAAACACAGTGCAGATGCTTTTTATTTCTTTTGCATGGAACACACACTAGAATTGCCTAAAGTGTTAAATGTTGGCGAGTTATAGTGGAAGGTAAGTAGTTTTTGACTCCTTTACTGTAAGTGTACTGCACAGTCATTTGTAAGATGCCATTTATATCTGTAATTGTCTATCTTGTTTTTTTTATCATCTCTACTACAAATAAGAGGCACAGCTTTTATTTTTGGATGTATTTTTAACACGTCGCTCATCAGATGCTTATAGTTGAAAAACTGAATGAACACCAATTTCTCTATGTGCTGTTACCTTTCTTTTTGTTTTGTTTTTCATTATATGATGCATATTGATGTTTCATGTCACACTTTCCATGAAATGAGTTAAGAACTTTTCTAAACCACGGTGTACAGCACAGCAAATAGCCAAGTCCACTGACAGAACAGTAAATGTATTCCTGAGTCATCCCAGATTGACAAAAAATTCCAGTCAGAATTAACTTTAGTTTTATTAGTGCATCTGACATGAGCAAAACAAGGACTTGCAAGTCTTAGCCTGACATCTTTTTCAAAATCACCAACAGTATAGACCTGTTGGTATCACGGAAGTGTGGCCAGCCCTGATGCCTGTGTAGTTTTAAAAAGTGAGAAGTTTGGCAGATTTCTATCTGTCAATCTATTTTCATGAGGCTGTGACATCTTTGTCATCATGTTAAAGCACTAACATTCTTTATGGCAATATGGAGTGTCACCTTATTTTCACATTTTTTTCTGTTGGTTCATTAGCAATTTCTATTGTAACAGTTTAGTAGCTATGATGCTCTGTGATGCACTAATAAACACAATTGGGCACAAAGGATGCATTGTAATAGTGGTTGTAAATGTAATTCTGCTAAATTATATACAGGCATGATTGATATATGAAACAAACATTAATGGGGGTCTCCTAAGAAAACTAACCCGTCATTGTGTGCCATACGTAACGTGTTGAATATGAATGACGCGGGCTGCATTAAAAAGGTTCACGGACTGGATTCAGGCCACAGACCTCATCTGACACTCCTGCTCTAAAGGTTCATGTATGGTCAAATTGATTCTCGGATGAGATGACAACTAGCACATATTTTGAATTTCTGTTCTTCTGACCAGTGGACCTGCACTCTCTAGTAGTAGTATTTACATAAATATTGCAGGGCATATGAACGATGAATATTTTTTCCTGTGTATTTAAGGATGGATAGCTGCTAAAAAAAATAAATATTTTTATTTTCTTCTGTATGTACTCTAGTCTCCATCACATCTTAAAATCATGCTTGTTAGGTTAATTTGGTGTCTGCAGATTTACCCAGTCTAAAAAGATGTGTGTGTGCCAAGGTGCCATGTGATATTTACACAAACTCAACTGTATACCATCTTTAGCCCAGTTTATATAGAAAAACTGTATGAAAGAAACTTTCATAAAGTTTGGTTAATTCTTGTTGAATGTATTTTATTTTTGTTCAAATTCAGATAATAGGGTATAGCCATAAACCATGCAAAATGAAGAGTATAAAAGGTTTCTTCCAGTTAAGCATATTTAAGCAGTAAGCTTGCAATGAGTGAGAGACATTTTCATTAGGTTAACCTTCAATGGAAAGGATTCCATCTGAATTTTAACAAAACTACATTTATTGCAGTTTTTCAATTTACATGTCACCCTGACAGTACAACCTTTCAATAGTCAATTCTGCTTGGTACAAATGAATAAAATGGCTTTTATATTTTCGGGATCTCTTGAAGGCACTTTTATTTTGTTTTTGATATAAGGTTAAGAATGTAGATTTTAGTGACTTAATGTTAGATAAATGTGGAAAATGTGCCTAGATTTATTAGCCACTTTATTGCTAATAAAGATTCATAATCACTTTATATTAAGTATGAAGGCATATAAATACTGCAGGCATATTTTTTCATTAAAATGTAGGTAATACTGAGTATAAGGAACAGGTGTTTGGGAACATTTTACAAATCAGAGGTAGTTATTTTCTCCTCAGTCATTAATTTAAAATTAATAAGGTGGTACACATAATAAGTAACTGTGTCCAGCTGGGGGCACACACTCCCTGGGAATAGGTCCATTGAGAATGCAGCCTTTACTAAACAATATTGTATCTTTTCCCTAGTGCTATGGCAGTGATTCTAAAAAGAAAAAAGAATCAGTAACACTATAGGAAGATTATACTTAGTTTATGTTTAATATCGGCTTAACACTCCCAATAATATAATAGTCGAAGGAAAGTTATACTGGTGAAACCGTGATGTGGTTGGAGGATCCTGCAGTCGGCACTTGTCCAACTTCGAGAGAGAGTGCGGGAAGGCATTTTGTCCTAGGCACGGGCAGGAACGATGTCTTCCATCCTTCCGTAGGTAATCTCTGAGGTTTCTTGCAGTTGTTCCGACTTTTATGCCTTGTCTTCAAGTATGCCACCTCCAGATGTGCGTACAATATTTTGCTGGTAGCATAGGTTACTGCTGAGATTGCTTGCATAGCAGCATCAATTTGGGAATCCTTGAATTAGCTAATAATGACCCTGTCTGTATATTGATTATTATAAAACAGGACACATCAGCACTTCAGCACTGTGCAACACTTGACTCATCCCATCTCCCTGTCAGATTCACCCTGTCATCTGGTTTGTGTGGCTTCAGCAAATATCTATTATTACTAAAAATAATGTGTATGGAATAACCCCCACAGTGGCACACTTAAGACCACTGGCTACAATAACATGTTGAAATCCAGTAATAATAATTTTAGATGTTTAATAAGAAAATTTTATGTTTTTTAAACTTATTATTAAAGAAATACATAGAAGAATTTCTACCGTGTTGGGTGATGTTATGCTGGACAGTTTTGATTTTGTATTTACCAGGTTAGCTGCTTTTCTCTGTAATGATTGGTCTTTAATTTGGAATAATACTGAGAATGGATAAGTGTAGAAGTCATTCTTACACTATTTAATGATTTCACTTCATGCTGACCAGTGAATAATTTCATAATTTAAAAATAGTTTGATTTTTATATAGTAGCTAACCAAAAGATGTATGTGTTATTTTAAAGTCATATTTGGCAAATGTATGTACAAGTAACATGATGATTGAATGCAGTCAGCTGTTAAGTATTCTTTTCTTTTGTTAAAGGATCCAACAGATTTTGAATGGAGTTTTTGGATGGACTGGGGAAAAAGGCATTTGGCCTGGTATTTTCTTTGCCATGTGTTTATTTCACTTGTTACCAACAATCTTATACCAAAGGTAAGCTATTGACAAACATGAGGCAATAATTAATGCTCTATATACAGACAGAATCAAATTTTAACTTCTATGTAAGAGTGGCTTCAAAATAAAACAATTCTTTGATGTATCTGGTTCTTACTTACAAAGAAGAAATACAAGTGTAGTAATGAAAATTAGTGCAACAGGTTGTTTTCTTGTTTAAATAATCTCCTTTTCAGTGTACAGTTAACAGAAAATCATTTCAACACTGTGTTTAATCCAGTATTTATTCTAATGGGTCCAAGGGTCATGATGATAACTAAATGAAAGGCATTTCTAATATAATAATTAATGCATGTTTCTATTAATATATACAGAGTCACCCTTAAAACCACATCCTAAAAAATAAATACAGTGGTGTGAAAAACTATTTGCCCCCTTCCTGATTTCTTATTCTTTTGCATGTTTGTCACACAAAATATTTCTGATCATCAAACACATTTAACCATTAGTCAAATATAACACAAGTAAACACAAAATGCAGTTTTTAAATGATGGTTTTTATTATTTAGGGAGAAAAAAAATCCAAACCTACATGGCCCTGTGTGAAAAAGTAATTGCCCCCTTGTTAAAAAATAACCTAACTTTGGTGTATCACACCTGAGTTCAATTTCCGTAGCCACCCCCAGGCCTGATTACTGCCACACCTGTTTCAATCAAGAAATCACTTAAATAGGAGCTGCCTGACACAGAGAAGTAGACCAAAAGCACCTCAAAAGCTAGACATCATGCCAAGATCCAAAGAAATTCAGGAACAAATGAGAACAGAAGTAATTGAGATCTATCAGTCTGGTAAAGGTTATAAAGCCATTTCTAAAGCTTTGGGACTCCAGCGAACCACAGTGAGAGCCATTATCCACAAATGGCAAAAACATGGAACAGTGTTGAACCTTCCCAGGAGTGGCGGCGGACCAAAATTACCCCAAGAGCGCAGAGACGACTCATCCGAGAGGTCACAAAAGACCCCAGGACAACGTCTAAAGAACTGCAGGCCTCACTTGCCTCAATTAAGGTCAGTGTTCACGACTCCACCATAAGAAAGAGACTGGGCAAAAACGGCCTGCATGGCAGATTTCCAAGACGCAAACCACTGTTTGGCAAAAAGAACATTAGGGCTCGTCTCAATTTTGCTAAGAAACATCTCAATAATTGCCAAGACTTTTGGGAAAATACCTTGTGGACTGATGAGACAAAAGTTGAACTTTTGGAAGGCAAATGTCCCGTTACATCTGGCATAAAAGGAACACAGCATTTCAGAAAAAGAACATCATACCAACAGTAAAATATGGTGGTGGTAGTGTGATGGTCTGGGGTTGTTTTGCTGCTTCAGGACATGGAAGGCTTGCTGTGATAGATGGAACCATGAATTCTACTATCTACCAAAAATCCTGAAGGAGAATGTCCGGCCATCTGTTCGTCAACTCAAGCTGAAGCGATCTTGGGTGCTGCAACAGGACAATGACCCAAAACACACCAGCAAATCCACCTCTGAATGGCTGAAGAAAAACAAAATGAAGACTTTGGAGTGGCCTAGTCAAAGTCCTGACCTGAATCCAATTGAGATGCTATGGCATGACCTTAAAAAAGCGGTTCATGCTAGAAAACCCTCAAATAAAGCTGAATTACAACAATTATGCAAAGATGAGTGGGCCAAAATTCCTCCAGAGCGCTGTAAAAGACTCATTGCAAGTTATCGCAAACACTTGATTGCAGTTATTGCTGCTAAGGGTGGCCCAACCAGTTATTAGGTTCAGGGGGCAATTACTTTTTCACACAGGGCCATGTAGGTTTGGATTTTTTCTCCCTAAATAATAAAAACCATCATTTAAAAACTGCATTTTGTGTTTACTTGTGTTATATTTGACTAATGGTTAAATGTGTTTGATGACCAGAAACATTTTGTGTGACAAACATGCAAAAGAATAAGAAATCAGGAAGGGGGCAAATAGTTTTTCACACCACTGTATATAAACCATAGCAGTGAACTAAACAAATTTAACACGTATTTCCTTTGCTCATTGTTCTTTTGAAACAAACTCAAGCTTGTTGAATGTCAGTCCAGTGTCATGATATCAAGCCACCTCAGTAGTTTCAGTATGTTATGCAGAATGCATAAATCATTTCATAATTTTTTTTTCTGTCTTGAATTTTGGGAAAAAGTATAATAATAAAGCTTCATTTGTAGAGGATTTAACTTTTTATATTTGTGTTTTATGTAAGCATTCAAAAGGCTCATAGTACATCTTAAAATTCTAAAGAGTTAAGAAAGGTAAGAGTGAATATGATGGTTACTTAATTGATGTTTTCCTTTAGTTTAGGGTTGTTTTTCTGATGCTGTATGGTGTTTTCGTCTGCTTCTTGCTTCTGGGTGTTCGAGGTCTGGCTATGGTTCTACTGCATATGATGATCTCCTTTTCTGTTGCCCTTTTGAGGAAACCACTTCTTTGCTGGCTTTGTTCACTGATGCTCCTTTATACATTGCATTTACCATTTTTTGAGGAGCTACAGGTAGGAATAACATATTACACACATATTGATGAAATACTTAGAATATCGTAATATTTTTAAGGATTTGTTAATCTGACAGTACAGGCAGTCCCCGGGTTTCGTACGAGATAGGGACTGTAGGTTTGTTCTTAAGTTAAATTTGTATGTAAGTCGGAACAGGTCCATTATTTTAATAAATGCTATTGTTGACCGACTGTAACCAAGTGCTCTGCCAATGAATGATGGAGTTTCACCCTCTCTCTGACCTTTTTTATTATTTCTACTTTATTATCCATGGTGATGGTTTTTCCTCTTCTTTACTGTATCACCAGCACTTGCATCAGATTTGTGTTTCAGAGACATTGTTGAAGGGTGAAGACAAAAGGTTAAGATGAGCTCTTCTGCTCAGCACTGTACAGGCTATCACAGCAGGAAGGCACCAGTCGTCAATACGTCTGATGTACTGACCAGAGACAACTTCCTGCTATGTAAGTAACAGTACAAGCAGGCTTGCTATTAAGAATGAATGGGGGTGGTGAGGGACGGTTCATCACCAGCCCACCTCACAGTCACGTCCACTTCAGTATGCTGCCTGCAGCGTCTGCCCACCGAGAACCAACACTGTGCTGCCAAAGGCGCGTAAGTAAATCGCCCCCATTCAATAGGCAGCCATCCGATGCACACTGCAATGCTCCATTCGGCCACAACTGGGTCACCGCTTGCAGCATTACCAGCCACCCACTGAGAACGAACGGGACAGCCATGTGTGGTGGGTGGGCAGTGAAACCGCTTGCTGGCGGAAGCTGCCCGAGGGACACTACACTGCGTGAGCAACGAAATAGCCCCCCTGCAGCCTCTGTCTAGCCATCGCTTGCAGCATCCCCAGGCCGATGATGACGGAGTGGCAGTTACTGAGGCACATGCATCGCAGCTGCGGCCCCGCTCGTAAGTCGTATGTCCGTAACCTGGGGACTACCTGTATTAATGATTCTGTTGTTAAGTATTTTCAAATAAGTTTAGAGACAAGTGAACATAATGAAAGGCAGGAACAGGGCTCGGCATCTCCTTAGAAAACAGTGGAAAACAATGCTTATGCATGCCTTACATCTGATGCTGTCTGGCTAGGCTTTGGTTGATTAGGCAGATTTGATCATTAATAAATAGATGAGCAATCTGTGTATCCAAATACAGGCTTCTCTATAAAGAAGTTGTGTTGCTGTTTCAAGATGCACAATAAAGAGATACTTGTACAAAAATGGGCTGCACAATCGAGCTGCATGAAAAAAGCCTTTTCTGTGCCAATGCCACAAAACAGCCTGCTTGCAATAGGTCAAAAAGTATTTAAACAAGCCTAAAAAATTTGTGGAACTAGGTCCTTTGGAGTGATGAGACCAAAACTGAACTTTATGGTCACAACCATAAACTCAGTGTTTGGAGAGGATGCAACAAGGCCCATAATGAAAAGTACCCCATCTCTATTTGTAATGCATGGAGGTGGATCTTGCCTGCATTTCACCTGAAATGGTTTGAGTGTTTTTCTTGAAATCTTGACGTGATACTGGCATTTGTGGCTGAAATCTTGGTTTGTCTACTTTGTGCCTGTTAACAACACAACCCATAATTTTTCATCTTTTTTATCATAGTTTGAGGAGTAGTAGTAGCTCTTTATTGTCATTTCAACCATATAAAATTAGTATAGTACATAGTGAAACGAAACATCGTTCCTCCAGGACCACGGTGCTACATAGAGTACAAGACTTAAGAAAAAAACTACACATTTTAATATAATGTGAATGTGTGCAAGCATGTGCACACATTAAAGGACATGGCAAAAAGAGACAGTGGTACAAACTAAAAAAAGTGCAGTGCCGAGCAGTACATATTTATGATATTTACATGTAGAAACGATTAGCAGGTTGTACCAGAATGTGACAATATCTTAATAGAAGGAACAGATGTAAACGTGACATTGGAAGTAGGAAGAAAGCAACAGTATGATAATAAATACAAAGACGTGATCTGGTTGAGTGGGAAGGTGTGTAAATGTTATCAGTCTAATCACTGAGTGTGATCTTGAGGGAAGAAACTATTACACATTCTGGAAGTGACGGCCCGAATGCTTCAGTACCCTTTTTCAAACTGCAGGAGAGTGAATAGTTTATGTGAGTGGTGCTTCGCTGGTTTGTACTTTTGTAGATGCAGCATGTAGTGTACATGTCTGTGATGGATGGAAGAGAGATTCCGATGATCTTCTCAGCTGTCCTTGATATACAGCAGAGTGTGTTTAGATCTTTTGAAGTTAACAACCACCCCCTTTGTTTTGTCTGTTTGGAGACAGGTTGTTGGCTTTGCACCATTCCATTAACCTCCGCACCTCCTCTCAGTATGCTGATTCGTCATTCTTGCTGATGAGGCTCACCACAGTCATGTCATCAGCAAACTTGATGATGTGGTTAGGCGAGTCAGTAAAGTGAAATGCAGTAGAGTAAGCAAACAGCCCTATGGAGACCAGTGCTCAGTACAGTGGTGCAGGAGATGCTGTTTCCTATCCTGACTGACTGAGGTCTCTGCTATTACAGAGGGAGGTGTTCAGGCACAGAAGGTTAGCTTTCCAGTCAGGTGCGGAGGAATGTGTGTGTTGAACGCTGAACTAAAGTCTATGAACAACACTTTCATCGTCTTTGACCAGGTGAGAGAGGGCCAAAGGGAGGGTGGTGGCAATGGCATCGTCCATTGAATGGTTTCAGCAGTATGCAATGTGCATACGTTCTAAACGCTGATGGTTGTGAGTGCAACAGGACAATAAACGCTGAGGCAGAACACTGAGGATGTCTTCAGCACAGGCACAGTCTTGAAGCACATTGGAACCGTGGTCTTGCTCAGAGAAATGTTGAAGAAGTCAGGAAAAACTGGTTTGCACATTCTCTCAGCAACCTGCTAGGGATATTGTCTAGTCCAGCAGCCTTCCGTGGGTTGACTCTGTGGAGAGTTTTCCTCATGTCGGCTGTGATCAGATGCAGCACTTGATCGTTTGTAGGAAAGGTGGTCATCCTCGCCACCACGTTGTTCTATGCCTCAAATCATGCATATAAGTCGTTTAGTGCATCTGGAAGGGAGGCATCCCCGTCATAGGCTGGTGGTGTTATCTTGTACTTAGTGATAGTCTGGATGCCCTGCCATATGCACCTTTTATCACCAGTGTCCTGGAAGTGGCTATGGATTCTTTTGTTGTGGGTGTGTTTTGTTAGTTTGATGGCCTGGGATAGTTTGGCTTTCGCTGTTCTCAGGGCGGCCTTATCACCTGCTCTAAAAGCTGAGTCCTGAGCTCTCAGTGGTGCACGCACCTCTGTAGTAATCCAAGGCTTCTGATTGGGGCATGTGGTGATGAATTTGGAGACAGTAACATCATCAGTGTACTTGCACATGTTTAAAGAGAGCTTTATATTTTCTTTAATGAGTATTTAATAATAATAATTCTTTACATTTATATAGCGCTTTTCTCACTACTCAAAGCGCTCTCCGCTCAGGGAGGACCCAGGAAGCGAACCCACAATCTCCTTACTGCAAAGTAGCAGCACTACCACTACGTGGATATTTCCAAATATTTAAACTGTTGTGATATGGTTACTAGAATTTAAATCATAATATTAGCAAATATTTACTAAACATCTGTGAGTGTGTATTTTTTGAACCTGCTTTTCCAATATAGGATCACTGGAAGATGGGGCCAATTCTGGCAGTATACTGTAAATGCATCCACTCCTGTGTGGAAGCCAATCCAGTACTTGGTATACTAATGCTTGCCCACACTTCATTGATGCTTAACCAAATTTACATCATCCAGTTTATGTCAATGTCTAAAGGGAGATAATGGTAATTGGAGTGCTGAGGAAAATCTCGGTGAATACAGTTAAAAGATAGAGGCGCAATTGTGCAACTCACTCTGCCTCCATAAGATTCTTTACTGATCATATTTACTGAAATGTATTTTTTTTTTTAAGGTAGTAACATGAACAATGATACAGTAAAGCTTCTGATAGCCTGACATGTTTGGGGCTGAAGTGGTATGAACTACCATCTTATATGTTAGTATGTCATGGACTATTCGGAAGTAGTTTAGTATGATTTTAAATTTCCTAATCTTTTTAAAGTATACTGTGGGTTCTTGGATAAATTCAGTCAATTCAAGATATATACTATTTTTTTTTTCATTTTCTGATTAGACTGTGTGTTGCTCTTGTTAATCATGTCAACCGTAAGTCACTCTACAATGAAAGCTCATGTTGTTCCAGCAAAAAGGGTTGGGGAAATGGTGGAAATCCATCTGAGGAGTTGCTCCTTTGAGATACAATATTTACATGTGGTATTGGCAAGATGTCTGTTCAACAAAAAGCATTTTTAGAACATTTTTTTTTTGCAAACAATATAAAGCGTTATGTTTTCATTGTCAATCATCAGTTGTACTAGACAAAAGTAGCAGTACATTTTTATTAATTGGTGCAGGAAATTTTAATGTACTTCAAACATGTTTGACAGCTGTAAATTATGGCGTACTTGACAATATCAATGTTTATTTTTTTTACTGTATATTATTAAAGTTCACTTTGACCATGTTAGTTTAGTAATGTTTTACCCTCAGTGTTAAAGGCATATGTACCAGTAATGGTGCATGAAAATAATATGTAGTGGTTAGTTTACCCGAAACAAAGTATTCTTGAGCAACATCAATTTGTATTGTTAGCAGTTATAAAAGTGATCAATGGTCTAATAATTTACTCCTTTTTTCCCTAGAGAGGCTGGTATAAGACTGAGAATGAATACTACTTACTCCTGTTCAGTCTTGCAATGTGCTGCTTACGCTATACCAGCTTTAGCCTTGAGTACTGCTGGCAACAAACTGGACAAAGAAGTTCTTTACAGTGGTTTTTTGCTTATCTTTTCTATTATCCCTTGTTTCACAATGGACCAATCATCACATATAAAGAATTCATTTCCCAGGTGAGGATATATTAGAGAATTATTGTGCATATTTATGTTAATCATTTTGAACCAGAATTAGGGCTATTCCAGTTATTTATGAAATGTACCTCAGTGTTATAGAACATGTCCAATTTTCCCAGTCAGTTTGAGCCACATACTCACATTGGTCTATACAAACCTCAACTGCAGCTTAACAAAGGCATTTGCATTTTCTTAAAACTGTGACATCTAGGGTGGTCCAACGACATTTAACCTTTTACAGTGTCCATTAAACATCACAGCTTCATTGCCAAGTTTTGCCAGTCAGTGTGACCCACGTAACTGCACTGGGACAGCAAAACTCAACTACACTTTAACAAAGGTATTCACATTTAAACCCTCTATAATGCCAGTTGAACATAACAGTCAAATCTGTTAATTAGGTATATTGGAGTATGACAAATTTGCCGGTCCATTTGACCCATGCACCCACCCACTTTCAGCAGTCTCTCCTTCAGAATAAACTTGCTTGATGAAGGAGACATTTTAAGAAAGGCATTGGTCTTTCCTCAAAACTAGTTTAACCCAATGCAGTCTAACCTTCTACAGTACCCATTAAACATCCCAGTTAATTCCGTTCACTAGATATGGGAATGTGCCAACTTTGCCTGTCAATCTGACCTTGTATCCAAGTTAGGCAAAACTCAACTCGGCTATAACAAAGACGTCAGTCTTGTCACAAAGCCACGAAAATGAGAGCTGCCAAACATCACCTAATGCTTTACTGAGCCCATTAAACATCAGAATATATCTTGCACATTAGAATTGACAGTGTACCATGTTTGCCATTTAGCTGGGCAAAACTAAACTGCCATTTAACAAAGATACTTGTCTTGTCGCAAAACTTTAAAAATTACGTTGGCACAACTTGATGTAACTCCTTTGTATCCAATTAGATCCAAAATATGGAAAACTGATTTTTTTTTTTTTCTTTTAATGCTGCAGAATATTTTCACTGACTCTTAATGCTGAATAAGTAACTGCTTTACACAAGTTATATGAATAAGAAACTGGCTGGAAGTGAAAAATTTCAGGCCCGCGTGAAATGGTCAAGTTCTCCTAGTATCTCTGTGGGCTTTACGCCAGACCTCCCAAAGACTTGCATGTGAAGTAAATTGAGGGTCCAATGGTGAACCCCCGTGACAGAAGTTCACTAAATGCTGCTAGGGAAGGCTCTGGTCCCTGAGACCTCCAGTTAGATCACAAACACACTACAACAAGACAGCAATTGAGCCAACAGCAGCTTGTATATATGAAGTAGCATCGCTGTCAAAAATAAATCCATCTTTCCACCTTTGAGGCACGTGCCTATTAAAAAAAGTGAATTGCTTCTTCCTCGATAGCACATGCCAGTGATATATTTTCCACAGTTCGTGCTTGAGAATTGTACTTAATTTTCATAAGCAAGTGAAACTTTCAGAAGTGCATGCATAATTCACACATATGAAATGTAAGTTTGACTTAAATTATTTTTGACAGAAAAGAAAAGACACAATGGCTTAATTACCATAATACCTCATGTAAAGGTGCACTGCAACTAAATTACTATAAAGCCTAGAAAAGCGGTGGCTGTAAAGATCGGAGCATCTCTACTGGGATCCTTAAAACCAAAAACAAGTGCTGAACAAGTACAAAACTTTAAATGCAATTGCCTATACACATTATGTAAATTATTGTTACAAATTACTGAATTTTGTTTTCTTTTAAGGGTGCAATTCAGTAAATACGTACAATGCACGTACAATTTTTGGATTGTGTGCACAGAACAGTCCGACAGCTCAGGTCCAGCATTAGTGGGTTATCTACAATGTTTTATAAAAATACATTATCTAGAAAATACTTTTGTCTTTTAAAGAACATAGATGAATGAAAATAAATGTTCAGTCTGATATTGTGGACTACAAGGAATTAATAAACTAACTGCAACTTTATAAGATTTAATTTTGCCTTAGAGAGTAGATTCTGGAGCATAACACTGGGATTCTGTGTTCAGAACTTATGGTATGACATTATATCCAGCAGGGGACATGTACTTCTTGGGAATGTGTTCTTTAGAGTTTGCAGCCTTTACTAAACCAAAAGTATGTGTGAGTCTATATGTATGTATGTATATATAAAGCCATATGTATGACATACAAAGCCTTTCCCCACCCTCATCTTGGTGTCTCTGAGCATATCTCCATTTTGCTAATTGCTGCGTATTGCCATGTGTTTAAGTCCAGGAAGCCAATACAAAAGTCCATCACTGTTCCTGTGCTTTAGGACTGTTTTGAATGCACTGACTAGTAGATGTTTAAGGAGGTAGCAACAAGTGGGGGACAGGTGAGTACGCGCTAACAGTTACAAGTTATATCAGTAAATGTGTTGAGGATGTTACTGTCACTAGGACAATCATCACATACCACAACTAGAAACCCTGGATGAATGCAGAGGTCCATTCACTACTGACAGCCACACTTGGCAGCAAGAAGGAAACTGGAGATGGGAATAAAAAGGACAAAAAACAAATGCCATTTTTTTCACCAATGACACCAGGAGCTTGTGAAAAAGCATGATTGCTCCATGGACTTGTCTCTCTTTAATGCTCTAAATGCCTTCTATTCCCATTTTGAGAAAATTAACACCTCTTCCACTGCCAGACTAACCTCTCCATCAGATGAGCTGCCCCTCACATTGTCAGTAGTAGATGTAAAGAGGACCCTGTTAATGGTTAATCCCTGTAAACCTGCAGGCCCAGATAAGATCCCAGGTAGGGTCTTAAAGGACTGCGCTCACCAGCTAACAGAGGTGCTGACAGGTATTTTTAACATCTCATTGTCCCATACATCTGTACCAGCATGCCTTAAGACCTCTTTTATCATTCCAGTCCCAAAATGATCCACAGTGTCTTGTTTGAATGACTAATGCCCGGTGGCTCTCACGCCTGTAATCTCAAAGTGCTTTGAGAGGGTGGTAATGGAGGAGAAGAAAACAACCATCGATATGACGGTGGACTCCCATCAATTAGCTTATTGGAAGAACTGCTCCACTTCTGTGATTCATCTGGCTCTCGCCCACCTGGAAAGGAAGGGCTGCTTTGTTTGGTTACTCTTCCTGGATTTCAGCTCTGCCTTTAACATCATCATCCCTCAAAACATTGGTGAGCAAACTCTCACTATTTGGATTTAACTCACAACTTTGAAACTGGATTTTGGACTTTCTAACAAACAGGCCCCAGTCTGTCAGAATCTATGGTATTATATCTTCTACCATAATTCTCCTCCCTCCAGGGGTACGTTTAAGTGCCCTGCTGTATACTCTGTTGATCTATGACTACATATCTCACTATCCAAACTATCACATAGTGAAATTTGCAAATGACACAGCCGTGGTAGGACTTGTCACTCATAGTGATGAGTCAGCATGCGGGATGGTAGTGGCTAAATTGGAGACTTGGTGTAAGGACAGCAACCTTAGCATCAAAGTCAAGAAAACTAAAGAAATGATTGTGGACTTCGTATACTGAATATTGTGAAACCCCCAGTACCCCCACAACTGTGCTGAAACTGTGTTAAAACGGGCAGGAATTGATTGTCTCCTGCTGGTTCAGCTGTAAGTTCCCAATCTCACCGTGTAACGTGTCTGTCGCCTGATGGTTGATGAGGGGAAAGTTTAAAACTGGTCACTGACCCAGCCTAGTGCTCACTTTTGGCATTCTCTCCTCCAGAATGAACCTGCTCGATGAAGGAGGCTATCTGTTCTTTTAATCTGAATAAGGGAGCTAATGCAGGACAACTGTCAGCAACATTTCTTGCTTGCTGTGTGTTCGAGTGCTGATGTGACAGCTTCTGTTTGGTTAAATACTTAAGATTGTGTTTATTGCTTTGTTGTTTAGTGTACTCATTATTTACAAGTCTGTCTTCTTCTTAAATTGCTTGTCTTGTATGTCTTACTGTTCCTGGTCTACATTTGCTTTAAATGCATAGTAGTGTAGGATTTATATGCAAACAAGAGGTTATACAATATGAGATTGATAACGTTGTTAGTAGAGTTGTGCCAATGCAGTGAAAGTTGTATGCCGTGTTTTTATATTTGACTGATGCTGCTGGCTTGATAGGCAGATGAAAAAAACCTGGTTTTACAAGTCAGGTTGGTAACAGTATGCATCAAAATGTTTGTGACAGGTTGACACATTTTGTGCTTGCAGTGTGATGTTTTAGCAGTGGTCTGTCTGACATCAAAAACATCGGTTTTTAATTTATAGGAGCTTGGCAGTTCAACTTTATAGAAATACACTGGATTCAGAATATATTCAGACCATTTCTCTTTTTTCACATTTTGATATATTGCAGCCTTGTGCTAAAATCGTTTAAATTAATTTTTCCCCACATCAAGCAACATTCAGTACACCAGAATAACAAAGTGAAAGCTGGACTTTAGAAACCTGTGTAGATTTCTTAAAAACAAAAAAACTAAAATATCCCATTGACACAAGTATTGTGGCTCTTTACTTTGTACTTAGTTGGAGCACCTTTAGCAGCGATTACAGCTTATGATGTGACAAGCTTTGTACACCTGGATTTGGGAATTTTCTGCCATTCTATTTTGCAGATCCTCTTAATCTCTGTCTGGTTGAATTGAGCCAGTGACTGGACAGCTGTTTTCAAGTCTCTCCAGAGATATAGGATTGGGTTCAGTTCGGGCTCTTGCTGGACAACTCATGGACATTCCCAAAGTTGATTCCTAACCCACTCCGATGTTGTTTTTGCTTTGTGCTTAGGATCAATTTCTTGTTGGAAGGTGAACCTTTAGCCCAGTTTGAAGTCCAGAGTGCTTTTGGAGTAGGTTTTCTTTAAGCATATCTCTTTACTTTGCTTCGTTCAGGTTTCCCTCTACCCTGTCTTAGTTTTTGAGTCCCTGCCACGGAAAAACAACCCCACAGCATGATGTTGCCACCACCAGTCTTTACCACTGGTATGGTATTGCAGAGGTAATGAGCTGTGCCTGGTTTCCTCCAGACATGACTTAATCTTGGCTTCATCAGACCAGATAATCTTCTTTTTCACAGTCTGGGAGGCTTTTAGCCCCCTTTTTGCAAACTCCAAGTAGGCCTCCATATGTTTTATTTATTTATTTTTTTTAACTAAAGGAGAGTTATTATCATTCAGTCATAAAGCCCAGATAGGTGGAATACTGTAGTGATGATTAACCTACTGGAGGTTTCTCCATTTTTTACATAGCTTCTGTGGAGCTGAGCCAGAGTGACAATTGTGTTCTTGGTTACTTCTCTTACCATAACTCTTTATTTAGTGTTTCTGGGTGGCCAGCTCTTTAAGAGTCCTGGTTGTTCCAGACTTTCCATTTAAGAATTATGAATCATGAAGGCAAATGTGCTCTTGGGAACCTCAGTGCTGCAGGATTCTTTTTGTAGCCTCCTTCAAACCTGTGCCACAACGCAGTCCTGTCTCTGACCTCTACAGCAATGTGTGCCTTTCCTAATCTTTTCTAATCAACTAAACTGACCACAGATTAACTCCAGACAAGGTGTAGAAACATCTCAATGGTGATAAATAGAATGGGATGCACCTGAGTCAGGTATTAAGTGTCATAGCAAAGGGTCTGGATACTTGTGTCAAAGGGATATTTTTAATAAATTTGCAAAAATTCTAAATCTTTTTTTTCCACTTTATTATGTTATTCTGGGGTAGTGAGTTATATGATATAGAACTTATAATTTTAAACTATTTTAGCAAAAGTCTGCAACATAACAAAATATGAAACAGTGGAGGCATCCGAATGCTTTCTGAATCCACTGTATCTTATAGCTTGATGATCTTACTCATGAATTCTGCATTTAATTTTAAGTGAATACAATACATTTTCCAGAGTTATTCAGAGAGTTCTCAGTTGCTGCTTTAACAATCATAACTTCTTTCCTCGTTCAGAAATCAGTTTCCAAAACATTGTGTGCATGAAGCTGGAGCCTGTTCCTATAGGAAGAGGTATAAGGTAGAAAGAAACTAGTTCAGCAGAGGCACCAGTCAAATCGGAGTACACTCACACTGCATCTATTTAGAATACTAATTAATCTAGCAGCTTGTTATCGGGCATTAAGAGGAACTTGTAATTCCCAAAGGACAAATATTTGAACATGGAGAGAGTATGTAAACCCCACACAGAAAAAACATGAATTGAGACGGAGTAATTTAATGTGCTATTGTGTTAACAAAACACATGTTATATAACATAATTTTGTAATCATATTTGCACAGCATAATTATGCTTGAATTACGATATGAATAAAAGATGGCGGGTGGGAATAAATCATAAATCAAGTACACCCAGAGCTGAACATATAATAGCGTACTAAGTCACCATGCATAGTGTTAAGCATTTTCTGATTTTAACAAAACTTTTATTATAAGCACTTAATTAATTCCAAAACACATGGGGGAAAAAAAACCCAAAATTATTATGTTTTTGTTGTTATTATTCAAAAGAATAAGATTCATTCACTCCTTATTATTTTATGTTATTTTATTATTTTATATTATTTTATTAGCACTCCTTATTATATTACATTAAGTACCAGCATTAAGTTGGAGGATGAAAACTGGTAAGATTTATTGAAGAAAGCACCTTCTTTAAAATTGATGAGCTGCTTACAAATTTCTTCAAAAGATAAATACATCGAATAAGCAGAATCGCCTTTTAATTTTATAAAGCTGCTTCTTTTTTATTTTACCCATTTCTCCTGCAGTGCAGTAGAAAAAAGGACCACATCTTTGACATTTTAAGGAAAACCAGAATTGTCTTGAGAAAAACATTTTCATTTATTTCAAGTATCTAGCTTTTAATGGTTTTAAATTTAATGCATAGTCAACTGACCTTAAATTATATGATTTTAGTTATAGAATTGAAAGATAAAAAATTAGGCAGACTGCTTGACAGATTCTGTAGGAGTGAATTGTATTTTTTTTTTCTTTTTTCTTGATCAATATTTAACTGATTTTGTTGGATCCACATAGTTGTTTAGTCCTTTTGTAAAATTGTTTTCAAAAAACCATAATATTGTCTCCTTCAGCTTCATATTTCAGTTCAAATAAATGATTTAGGCAATTTTAGATGTGAACTCTTTTGTTCTATTGGTCAGTGTTATGGAACAATATGGTAAAAAGATTATAAAAACATATTGAAAAATGGTTAGATTAGTTCTATAGATATAATCAGGTAGAGATAAACTTATAGCACCTGATCATATTGATTTTCATACAACAGATGGTCTTGGTGCACTGTGGATTCTAGCAGAGGACATCTTAGTGGCCTGAGCAAACTTAGGAGTTAAGTATTCTGCATTAGCAAGAAAGACCCCAATCATATAGACATGTGGCAAAACTGGAGAATGGAGTTAGGTAATAATTTGACTCTTAGCAACATCTGGTAAACTTTGTCTCATCTTATATGTCATATGAATTCATACTTTACATTTTAATATGCAGATACAGAAGGAGAAAACAAGCTCAACAAAGATTACATTTGGCATGATTGTTTGGACAATTGCACGGATCTTCATCTGGTGGCTACTTGCAGAATGCATGATTCACTTCCTGTATATACATGCAATCTTAAGCAATGAGCCACTCCTGGAAGTTGTTTCATTATGGACATTAGGTTAGTAATTTTATATTAAAGAATTAATATTTTAATTTAAATGTAATGTTTGGTATGCTTTTGTTAATCTCTCTTTAGATTGTGTTTTGCATGTCAAAAATTTAAAATGTAGGGTAGAAAGTGTTTTGTTAAACATAAAATATTTTACTAAGTTAATCTCATAACTGTGATTGGATTTATAATATATTTTATTTACAAGTATAAATATGACTGCATACAAAAAAGTAAATTTATCAAACATTTTTTATTAATGTTATTGTATTTTACATTCTATCAGCATGTCTCACTGCAGTTGAATGTGAATTATATATGCATAAAGTTATGCACACATAACTACAGGATAAATGCAGACATGATGAACAGATTGTCACTGCTGGATAGTACTGTTAAAATGATCCTTCAACTAAACTGAAATCTTAGGAATAGTTATATTTAGCTCAACTATAGCAATGACTTTGATGGATGGTGCATAATTTAATTCCTATGATAGCCATACAATTGCAAGAGATTTCAGAATACCATAGTCTTCTTTATATCACACATATTCTGCCTGACAATGGACTGCAAAACCATTTAGCTTCTACTTATGCAAATGTAATTTCTAAGATATTATATATACAGATCACACTTTGATAGTCGTTTACAGATCAAATATTAACATTTTATCCGCTTTTCCTAATTTTAATTATTTGTGGACATAATTCTGTAAAGTGTTATGATATTAGATACTTTTAAATTCTCAAAATAGCAGAACTGTTACAAAATATCTACAATAGTACACTCATTGAATGTAAATCTAAAGTTATTTGCGGTATTTTTGTTTCAATGTACTAATTAGAACATTTGGAAACATGTAAACATATTACATACAACTACATAGAGATTTAAGGTGTATTAGGAGCAGTTTATTCATCCTGCTCTAAAAAATCATTTAAGTGGGAAACACAGCTACTTTAATTCACTTGAACATTTGAGATCAGCAGCATATCAAATATTTAACAAATGTGTGGAGTATTTTAATAATGAGAAAGCAAATCACTGCTGAGATCCTGGATCTGCTCCTGCACTTTAAAATGGAGGTAAACAGCACCAGTCACTGACTATAAACAAGGAATCCCGAAAACACTTCCAAAAATGTCCACTAGAGGGGAATATTACCATCAAACCCTGACTAGTAATAGGACAAACACAGTCTTTATAAATAAAAACATGTATTCTTCACAAAACTGCTTGTAACAAGAATTAAGCTCCATAGGAAAACACAAGGCAAAAAAGGTGTTGCCTGTAACACCAAAGGCAATCCAATGCAAATATGTCTCAATACAGATATTCAAAGAATCGTCAAAATACAGAGCAGAGGGTCAAAAATCTAGAAATCCAATGAATCAAATAAACACAAGTAAACTTGTCAGTCCTATTCAAAATTAACTCTTTCAGGGCTGATGTCAACTTCTGTCAAAAGGAGGAGTTGACGATGGTAATCAACTGTAAACTGTGACAAAACCAACCATTATCTTTTAGTTGGACTCTCGTTGCTAGAAGGAAAGTTAGCTTCATTGGTTTGACCGAGATTTCCTGCACTCGTGCGAGTAGCACGGTGCAAACAATGGCGAAAATGGCACTGACAAAAAGGAGAGAGATCAAAGCGAATGCATAAAGCAAAATACTGCATGGATGAAGTTTTGCCTATTATCTCTGAACTGGACTTGCCGGACTTCAATTTTGATACAAGTGATCGAAAATGAATGTGAGGTTCCAGCTTCAGCTGACTGATCCCCAGCTAATCATGGTGCTGAACAGGTTCATGTTGTTGACACACCTACAGCAGTGTTCGCCAGGAAGACTGCCACTTAACAATGGTAAGAGGTAGAAACCAGATTGCAATGCACTGCGACCGTAATTCCTGCTGTTGCCCCATTCACGCAAAGACAACCTGGCAGCAAGCCTGCCGGACATTCTTGGCAAACTGGCAGCCACAGCATGCAGCAACAGACATTTAATGTTGATTTCTGTGTGAAACCATTGCTTTTCAGAAACTGTGTTTTTTGGAAAAAATATTCAGCCCTCAAAGAGTTAATATCCAGGAACTGAGGGTGACCCTCCTGATTTATAGGGTAAAGGGCAGTTCCTGGTGACGATTGGCAGGTGGCGCCGCTTTTGGTGGGATCACCAAGAAAGCAAATGGAACATAATGCAGCAGCTTACATAGATAAACAAAATCAAAAATACAGAATAAGGCACATATGAAAAGTAACATTAACAAGATCACTCGTAAATCAAGGAATCAAAAATGAATCAAAAACAGACATTAAACATGAATTTGAACCATACCCAGGGGAAGAATTCTGGGTGAGACATGACATTATCGAATACTTAATATTTCTTAAGCCAAGTGTTACTGAGTACTGATCTGTTCTTGAGATTGCACACACATTACAGAACAGTGTATCCATGTCCTTTCAGGAAGGAAAAAAGAAGAAAGAAAACCTGTTTGTGAGATGCAGCCATTTTTAAAGGAGACCAGCTAAATGTTTCACCCCACTACTTGTCTTCTACTGCAGCAACCCCAGGGCATGGTTTACACAAATAAATACCTTTCCAAAAGAATAATTCTCTCTAGGAGCTGTCATTAGCATTATTGAATTCTGATACCTACTGTCCATGTGAATTGCTCTCTGTTACTGGACAGTAATCACTGAAGAAATGTCACTCATAGTTGTGTACCGAGAAAAAAAGGGAATGTATGTAGATTACCTTAGATCAAGGAAGGACTAAATATTTTTTGTAATTGAAAAATATGGACACATTTCTGGCATTCAGTATTAAAATAGGTAATTGTTCACAGTTAAACACAATCAATCCAAAAATTCATGTGTAGATTGTGCATACCTCAGGCAGACCTTGGTGCTGGGCAGCAAGAATTACAGCCTTGCGCTACCACTCTGCCTATATTGAGACATCTCTACTAAACTTATAAAACTTTAACATGATTAAAATTAGATTTATGCCTATAATGTGTGTTCAGTTTTTGTCACTTGCTTGTTCATTACACTTGTGCTCAACCACTCTCTCACTAGCTGTCACTAGACTACTATGGCACTTGCATGTACAGTGATAACATCAGTAGCATTCAATATCTTTGTGAAATAATATAATCACTTTATTTTTTGGGCATTGGAAAAAAGCTTCCATATGATTCAGTGTGTGTGCATGTGGGGTACATCCATGGGAAATACTTAAACTCGTGATGCCCATGATGGCCACTGCCAGTAGACAAGCAGATATTCATGTAAGTAACAAAAGAACAGTTTGTTAAAGAAGAAAGTGGTTTAGACATAGGGAAGTTGGGCCTTCAGAGTATAACACAAGAAACGGCAGGTATCATTAAAATCAGTATCAAAAGGGGAAGTATAAACCAAAACAAGATTAAGGAAGGAATCAGTAGTATTAATCAAATGGTAGAAAGGAAAAACTGGTGAAGGATGTAAGGTAGGACAAGATTAGAAGAAAACTTGATAGAAAATACAGTAAGGATACTGACAGAAATAAGGAAATGCCTATACTAAAATAAACAGGAAAGGAGAAAGAAGAAGCAGGGGAAGGTAAACGACAAAACTAGGAAGGGAGAAGTCAAATGAGAAAATGCAAGCTACTCAGACAGCAAAGAAATCATATCTTAGTATATTTAAAAGTCTAGAAGAAGAACACAGGAATCCCTGTCTTATTGTGGGTCATACTAAAAGAATAGAAGAAATTAGTAAATACTTTTTCTCTGGCCAAAGGACACCATTGTAAATGTAAAAAGGAAGTAAAAGGGGAACATGAATTTTAAAGGCAATAGTGGAGGGAAAGGATAAGAGAACAAATAATCATAATAATAATGACTGATTAAGAATTACCACACTAAATATTAAGTTTAAAATAAAGAGTAATTTTCTCCTCAGTAGAGAAAGTTAATCCAGATATATTAATGAATTACCAGAAATCTGCAGAAAGTTGAGGAAAGAGTTTGGCGTATTTTGTTAGAACAAATCAAAGCTGAAATGCAGAAGTTATTGTGTTTAATAAATAATTTAGAAATTGTGATTGTCTAAGTAAGCCTGTGAATTATGGGAGATGTATAGAAGTGTAAGTGAAATAATAAATGGATCAGTGGTGTATATTTGCCATCTCTGAAATGAGAAAGACAGAAGTTGTTTTAAAAAAACAACACTGGAAAAACAGGGAAGACGTCGTGTAAAATTGTAAAAAAGATAATGAAAATTATAAGATTATAAACTAGAATATACAGTGTGTGTATGTATGTGTATATATATATATATATATATATATATATATATATATATTAGAGAGAGAGAGACTTGAAGGATACATATGGAGTGTATAATAAAACCAGGTGGTCCTTAATGAATTATATCTTGACATTTTGGATGCTTAAGATATTTTTAAGGTATTTAATGAAATATTTGAAGGGAAAATAATGTCATCTATAGTATAGTGTAATCTGCTGTAATAGCAGTAATACCAAAGCAAGAAGGTAGCTAGAGTATAATGAATTGGAGATCTGTAATAGCATTATGCAAGAATTATAAAGTATTGGCAAATGTTTTCCCAAATAAAATAAGACCAGTATTTTACAAGATAATTAAAAATGACCAAATTTGTGCAATGCCTGAAATGACTGACTGATAAAATGCAGGATAATGCTTATTTCTCTGAGAAGTTCATTTTCTGGACACATACTGCAAACACATTTCTAATAAGTATAATCAAAATTATTGAAGCTTTAGGCAAGGCAATATCATTTAAGGTTCTGGTCAGTCAAGGCTGTCCTTTAGCAACCATTCTCTTTATATGTTATCTGGTACGTCTAACATGTATAATAGGAAGATTACAGTAATAACCATTCAGTGAAGCAGTGGACGGCAAACAAAGACGATATATGTGGGTTATTACTGGTTTTGTAATGTGTACTAAAGATTTGTCATGTCTGATAAGGAGGTAAATGCATAGTAAGTGGTGTGGTGAACACAGTGGACCCAGGGCTTGTATGGAAGCTATTCCATATCTAATGGAAGTGCTGTTAAAGGTAAAAGTCACAGTAAAAAAGGCACCAAATAGAATATGGTTTTAATAGTTGATTTTACATTGTTAACCATTTTGGCCTATGGAAAGGAAAATAAGACATAGATTGTTGAATATATCTAAGTAAATCAAAGGACGGAGGTTTAGTTTGAAAATTCTGACAAGCTTGGCTGTGGCTGCTACTCACTGGATTTAACGAGGGTTTAGCAAGGTTTTCTAGATTTTCCAAGTCCTTATAAAGGTTTGGTCCAGGTGGTTCCTGACATAGTTTTATATAATTGTATATTGCCAGAATGGTAAGGGCTAATTTACCCTGTGATGTAACATAGTATTGGCATAAATAACTCACTATAGCCTGACCAGCCCTGTAAGCAGAATTTTTTTTTTATTTGAATTTTGAATATTGTTTAGCTTCATGATAGGCAGGCAGTGTGGTGTAGTAGTTATGGCTTTGAGCTTCAATCCTGAGGCTGTAGGTTCAGGTCCCACTACTGATGCTGTGTGACCATGAGCAAGTCACTTGACTTGCCTGTGCTCCAAGTGGAAAACCGAAGAAAATGTAACCATTTGTATTATAAATGTTGTAAGTCACCTTGGATAAAGGTGTCAGCCCAATAAGTAAATGTATGCATGCATGTATGATATTTGAAGGTAGTCATCTGTGAAGTGTGAATCCTAGATGCAGGTATCATGCATATGAGGTTTTCTAAACATATATCATATACTGTGTGTGTGTGTAAATATACATGTACATATAAACGGTTTGTATGTATGCCTGTCTGTGTGTGTGTGTGTGTGTGTGTGTGTGTGTGAATGAATGTGTGTTTGTGTGTGTCTTGTTTGAAGAACTTTTAATGTCCAAGTGAGAAATATTTAATTCTGTTTTTGAACTTCTTAGATATCATACCACTTGAATGTAGGTGCATGAGTGGCCCTGGTGGTATTGATGGGATGATTGGCTGGACCTGCATTCCATGCAGATGTGTACAGTTCACCCGGTTTCTGACCATGGAGATAAAGGGAGCCTGAGTTGAAAGAGAGATCAAGAGAAAATGGTGGAAAAAAGAGATCAAAAGTTAAATGGGAAAGAAAGAGTAAAAAAGAGAGGGACAGTAGTGGGATCGGGCTGGTGCAATAGTGTGTAGGCAAGCAGTTGGGAAGAGGCTCTGAGTGGAGTGAGTGGATGGTACTCGCAGGGCAAGGTCACTCCTGCTGACCATTCAGCACTACAAGTGACCAAAGGAGTCTGAAGATCATCTAACAAATGCTTGTGAGTGGAGGAGGGGCAGTGGGGTCCCCATCAGTGACCAGTTAAGGTGGATGGGGCGCAAGCCAATTTTAAGGATGACTCCACTTCTCAGCAGGTATCTCTGCTGGTGGAACAGACCTTGTCGGGTGAGTAGCAGAGATGTAGTTTTGTTGGAGGCACTGAGGCTCAGTGTTGGTTTAACACTAGAATTACCAGAGCCTACGAAAAAACTCGTAGATCCGTCCCACCTTAAATCGCTTCTTAAAACCGTTCACAGCTCTCCAGAAGCGTCTTTTGTAATCTAAATGTGCTGATAAAATCAGGCAGCAAGCAGCCGGCTATTCCATACCCCCACCGACTTAGAACGTGCATAAACCTCTACCAGCTTGTGCCTTGATTGATTTTCTGGGAGTGAAGTGGAGTTTTAGAGTGGAAATAATAGATAGTTGTTTGGAACACACATGTGTGCTCCATTTCTACAGTAATCTGTGTAAACACATTTTTAAAACAGAAACGTTTTTCATATTCTACTAGTAAATGACAAAATGTAGGCATAAACTATATAATGTATGAAGCCTGAAGTCTAAATATCAAAGAAACACTTTCACAAAAGGTACAAATATAAGAGAACAATTGCGCTTTTATTCTAAAGTGTAACTGCAGAAAAAAAAGCCGCCTTAGCAAGCCATACTGACGTATATTCACTATAACTGGCGCGGTGGTGTAAAGGTATCAGCTGCTGACTGGTAATCAAAAGGTCACGAGTTCGATCCCTCACGACTCCGTTTTGAGAAATAAACTGCTTTTATTCTTGCTATTTTAGAATAAAAACATACATTTGATTTCAGTCTGTGACAGCCTGTGTAATGTATGATACCTGTAAAGGTTAGCTTTTTTTTTTTTTCACTTTTCATTCTCTCAGTCGTGTTCAGGATCCTTCCCTATGCACCTAATCTGACACACTGCTGTTTTCACATAAGGACACGCTATAGCTCTGCAGTGTATCACGATACATTCTCTTACCAATGCTAGCGAAATGAAGTGTCTGCATGCACTTTTTGTGGCATTACATGTGTATTTTTTGAGCATGTCCGTGCCAAATAACATTCGAGCTGTAGCGCATCTTCAAATAAATAACATTCGAGCTGTAGCGCATCTATGTGATCCAAATAAATAAAATTAGAGCTATAGTGCTTCTTTATGTGATCAAAATAAATAACATTAGAGCTATAGCGCGTCTCCAAATAAATAACATTCGAGCTGTAGCAAGTCTTTATGTGATTCAGTTTTTCACATACAGTAAACGCGCTCTATAGCTCGAATGTTATTTATTTGGATCACATAAAGACGCGTTATAGCTCGAATGTTATTTACCGCAGTAAGTTTATCATGTATAAGGTCAGTCCAGTGCATAGTCAAATACAATATAAAATATAAATGCAGGTGAAATCCCATTATAGCAAAACTCACGGGACCATAAAAATATTTTGTTACAAGAGAAATTTTGTTATAAAGAATATGGGGAAAATATGTATAGTATTGTGACCGTGCCTGCCAGCAATTTGTCATGTTTAACAGCAGTGGTGCAAGGACAACTCTGTAGCTGCTCTGTTGCATCTGATAAACAGTAAACCAGTGGTAAAGCAATTGTTTGTCCTCTGCAGGATCAGGGTTACCACGTACCGTGCTTGTAACACCATGTTTAATATTTGACATCTGGCTTTTATCTGCTCTTCCTCACACTCTCCTGATCTGTCTTCTCAAGACCGTGTCTGCCACAGTTGTGATTCTGAGCCGCTGGTGTTCTTGTAATCTGAAGATAGGCGCTAAAGCAGGATGATTGCCCGTGCTACGGCTCCTAACAGCTCCTGTTTTGAATGAAGTACCTGTATTTTCTTTGAAAACCTGGACTCCTCTACTGTCTCTCGTGCAACTCTGTAACCCAAGCTTGAGCATGCCTGTGAAAAAAAACAGTTCTTCTTAAACTGTAAAAAATATTTTATTTGGAAATGAGATGTTAGACATACCTGTCTTTCTATTTTAAAAAGTTTTGAATACAGAAAACGAGACATTAGATGTTACTTTTTTTAAAAAAGATATAAAGGTATGAACGCAGAGTGAAAAAATGTCTTTTTTTTTGTCAGTAACACAAATTGAATTTGCAGCTTTGTATTTAATAATGAAATATGCTGTTTTATTTGTCCTCCTTGGTGCGTGTTTCAGCGATTACACCCCTCTGTTAACACAGTACATGTTGTATTAAAATGTTCCTTCTTATTCAGAGCATTGAAACACTAAATAAATTTTATTTTGGTATTAACAAATGGAGCAACTTGTGCTATTGCCAGTGTAAACAAGCCAAAAAGCTGCTCCATTTGAGTCTTACCTCAGTGTTTACTTGCAGCAACTGTTAGTGCTGCCATTGCTCCCACACCTTACACTTAACTGTGAATGTGTGTAAGGTCTCCCTCCTCCATCTGCTACACTGAACTGCATGTGAACTGGATGGATGCTTGGATTCAGGAACAGTTGTAGAAGTGCTCATTACAGTCAGATAATGAATGCCAAGCCTCCATTCTTTTATCAGGATTGTGTAGGAAACTATTAAAAATGAATAATCTTTTGTTATCTCTTTATCTCCTCTATAATGAAGCAAGATCCAATGTGGTGACTACCACTATTATTGATTACATTATCTGCTACTAGATACAGTTGCGTGCATGTGAAGGTCCAACTTGTTTCATACCTACTCACATTCACTACATACCACACCTTGTCTTGATTTATCTTTTTCACCTGTGACTTTGCCTGTTAACTAATCTTGCATCTGTATTTCACACCCTTGCTCCACTTTTTGCTGCTGATCAGAGAGTCATTTAGGCAGAACTGTGAACAGCAAAAGGCTTAAAATGAGCTAAACTAGAAGAACCTTTTGTCAGATAATAATCTATCTAAATGTTGATTGCAAAGTTCAAAGTGAAAGGCAATTGAGGCAGTGCAGCATACTGGGGAAAGGCTTTGGACTTCACACCCTGAAACTGGGATTAAAATCCCGCTACTTGACACAATGTGACCGTGAATAAATCACTTGACCTGCCTGTGCTCCAATTGGAAAAACAAAGGAAATATAACTAATTGTAGTTGTAAGTCACCTTGAATAAAGGCGTCAGCCAGCTAATAATGGTTTTGTTTTGTATTTGGTCTGGTGCACTTCTGGCTAGAGTTGTAAACCACCCACTGAGACCTTTTTTATTTATTTTTTAAAATAAAATAATAAAAAGCACACCTTTTATATTAGAAAAAAAAAGATCAACTTCTGAAATTAAGTACTTTTTCCTTAAGGCTGTTTTAGCAGACAACAGGGTTCAAACAACCTTTAATTGTTGTGGTGTGAAGATTTCTAAAAGTAGAGTACTGAGTTTCAGTTTTTGAATGTAAAACAGTGCTTTGTTTTTATAGATCTAACTCAAGATTCAGGAAATAAATATTCCATTGTGTTTTATTGTTGTGTGAAATCTGGGCTTGAGTGAGATTGACTTTAATACTTTTTTGTTTTACTCATTTCTTTAAAAGCATACATTAAACATTTAATGGAATGCTGTTCTATTTATGAGAAAGTAGCTCGGTCAGTTATCCTTCTGCTGAAATGATTGATATCAAAGTGATTTTATGAATTTATCTTTTGTTAGTTTTCATTATTGTTTTATTACAGTAACAGAGTTTTGTATATTATATTTGAAAGCTGACTGTTATCTCAACTTTCTTTTAGAAAAATTGTCTTTTAGAAGTATTGACAGTAGCTTAATATGTGAGTTATATATGCTTTAATTGAGCTTCTCAATGTCATAAAGAGTAAATCAACATTTTGATGTTGTATCTCACGTCCTCCATTTCCAAGGTCGTCTTGACATTGTGTCTTGGCATTCAGTGTGTGATGTTATTATTCTCTTAAATGATTCAGAGATCTTGTGTGTGTAATTTATGTTTTAAACGTGATCACTAGTTGCAAGAATGATCTACAGAGTTCTGCTCATACATTATGTGTCATTTTAGTTAACATCTATTATGATCTCCACTCTAGATTATTGCTTAATTCTGTAATATACTGTGTGATTGAGTGAGAGAACGAACAAATCCAGAATAAATGCTGGGGCACCAACCAGGTTGTCCCTTTTAATAACAATGTCAGTGGTGCAAATTAAACAAATGCACGATGGTGCAAGCAAGAACAAGAAAGAGCAGTTGTTGAGCTGAGTAGCTCTGAAGAGTGGTCAAAACTTAGGAGGGAGTTCCGTCCGCTGGTTTGTTCTTTGCCAAATGAGATGCCATTTTCTGGGTGTGTCTTCCAGTGGGACTGGAAGAGGTGGAAACAGTTGTCCTTATTGGCTGTCTTCTCAGAGCTGTGGGAGGAAGTAGAACCAATAACATCAGCAACTGCACCCCCTCGTGTTTCGGAGGTAGTGCTTACCACTGATGAGCCCAGACGTTGATCCTTAGATGCGTATGGATAGCAAATGGCAGCGATTTGTAACATTTTTGCTTGAGTATATTTTGCTAGCAGTAGTAAAATTAAAAAAATATCTTACTCTTTTCAAACTCAGGGCTGCTCATTTCTATACTTGGTATCAGAATATATTCGGCCAAAGGTCAGTGATCATGTTTATAGTTATGCTGCATGCTCTTAGAGCTAAATTACTTATTAAGGATATCTAGTGCCTTCTAGTAATGGCTATTCCATGTGGAAGGGATATCACTCAGGCTGTTGTTTTTAAGGGTAGTGAACCAATGAACCTGATTAGGGAATATTATTAAGAGGTAGAAAGAGCACTTTGATGAACTGTAAGTTAATTTCCTCAGTGGTGGTGTTGGAAGTATTTGGTGTGACTGGAACCATTTCTGTGACTCGAGCTCTACAATGCTAGGACTACAGGGGTGGTTGATATCTGTCCAGTAATTCTCTAAGCACTGGGTATATTGTAGGCATTCTTTGGTTAACAGTTGTTTTCAACAGTGCATATTATGTTGGTTGCATTGCCAATAGATATTGTATGGGTAATATGAGTTGCTTAAAAATCATTAAATTTGTTGTTGGTGTTGTTCAAATGGACAAAGAACTTGGCTCTGGCACACCCAAAAGTGATTCTGGATCCAAGTTGGAAGTTATCCTGGGAGAGGGTTTAAAGAAATTTCACTGCCAGAAACATTTTGAGTAGGCAATTGAGAGCAGCCAAGACAAAAAAAAAAGATATTGTTTGCACTTGATATGGGTATCTGTACAAGTATAGGTGTAAGAGCTATTTGTTAGTCAGTTGGTTATGTTGAGATGACTGCCCGACAGGCTTATTAAAGACACTGTGCATCATTTTAACTACAGTGTTCACAGTTTGATCCGTTTTAATCTGCCTTGACTAACTGTACATGTAATATAAAGGAACAAAAAGTTTTATAGAATAATGATGCCTGCTGTGAAAATGAGATCTACCCCCAATTTAAAAGGATGGTCATGACAGGCAAGGTTTTCTTTTTTCCTCTGTAGAACTAAAACTATTTCATTCACACATTTTTAATAACTTCTATCACAGAGGAGAAATTTGAGTTCCCCAACAAAGCCTTGGAAGTTGTTGGTTTTTTTCCTGTTTTTTTCACCCAAAAACTACCTGGGTAAATGTTTAAGTGCAAGGTACCATATGTGGCGTGAAAGTAGATTAGTACATTTATTTTAATGATTTGTCTTTGTACTGAGTTATTGGCTGTCAAGCAATTAATTATAATTATTACTATTATTATTATTTTTACTAAATATTTTTTCCTCATTTTATTTGTTGATGAGCTCCTGTTGAAGTATTTATTGGCTATTAGAACATGTAATGTGCACACCAAAATGACTGAAGTAACAACTAACATGCATGTTTACTGACGGACAGGCCGGTATTTTGCATGGAGCATGTGTTAAATCAAAATAGAAATGGCATGCAAAGATGTGTGTGAACACGAGATCCGTGACAATCACACCTTAATGAGCCTGCGCCAAATCAGACGGGACAACTGAATTCATTTCAGATGTTTTGCATTCCATAAGTTTGTTTTGTTGACCATTTACATCATATTCATCCCTTCGTTCATTATTCTGACACAAGTGTAACCAGCTTCTTGTTGAAATTCTCCATTTGAAATACATGGCCGTCCCATCAGCCGCAAAATATTTTCTCACAGACGTCTCTAAGCTTGACATCACTTTTGCCGTAAGTCCCTTACACCCAGCGCGGATATGTGAGTGTATAAACCAGACTTAAGTGGAATGTGACTCGTATCCAAAGAGGGAGCCCATATATTAAAGGCACATCCGCTCAACAATAAAAGAAAAAAAAAAAGGCCCTTTTCATCTGTCACATTATGCTTAGTTTAAAGCTTCAGTGATTTCATTTTCCACTGGTGAACTAAGTAGAAATGGTAAACGCCAATGTCTATTTTTGGTTGCATTTGTGACCATTTTAGTCACAGTCTGGAGCCTGGCGGGACCACATGCCAGGTCACTAGGATGTTTCCTCTGGGCTGCATTGGCCCGTGGGCCACCATTTGTATAGGCTGGGTTTATATGCTTCATTTTCCATGCAACAGTTTACCGCAATTGTAATAAGAAAAAATTGTGATGTATTATCTTATATGGAGGATGTCTTTCAGATACCCATGGTCATAAAAGTTTCACGTGTGTCATGTGAATGTAGATTCGGCATACAAAACAAAATCTAAACAAAATTGTGAAGTTAAGTTGAATAATGTAAAACTCTCATATCTGAGGCTAATCTTGGAGCTTGGACCCACTTAAGAACAGTTTCATTTTAAATGAGCACTTAATGAAGTGGAAACAAATGAAGAGAGGTTAAACATGACAAGACTGAATTGAAGTGGATATAGAGGAGCTGAAAGGACTCATTTAACATAAAATAATGTATAGAGTTTAAAAAGAGTCACTGATATTGAATAAGGACATTTACTTAAGAGTTGTATCGTCTGTGCATGGTCATTAACATAAAACAAGCTTAAAAATGTTATAACATGTATATCACAACATTTTAATAATTTTGTTTGTTGTTTTGTTTCATTTTTATATACCATTCTTTGCTATGGATAGGCTCAGAGCAGTTACTTAGATTTAAAGACATAACAGAGCAGCAGCAAAGTATGTATCATGTAGTATTTACATGTACTGTATATTCTGCTCTGTCTAGGAAAATAAATTAATAACCCAGAAAACAATAAACGTTATTGGAAATCGTATAAGAACATTCACCTATCAAAAGAAAAGGCCAGTTGATAGCAGAGGAGTGAACAACTAGAGCTTCAGTTAATATCTTTCATGGAAAACAGTTTAATTCAATTTATTATTATGCTTTACAGGACAATAAAAATGATTTTACAGCAAATAGACATATACTGTATATTAAAACTACACAGCCCATTGCAGTACCCACTCACACACCTGCACTCTTAAACTCGTGTGATATCAATTTAGAATTACCAGTCAATGATAAATTGTATCTTTTTGGAGGAGTCAAAGGGAAATATGGAGCAGGTGAAGTGACTTGCCCTTGGTCGCTTGGTTTCAGTAGCAGGATTTGAACCCAACACCTCCGGGGTTAAGGTCCAAAGCTTTACCTACAATACCACACTGCCTGCATAACAAAAAAACAATCAAGAAATTTAAATAAGTGACCTCCTTTATGGTTTGTAGCAATACATCTATAGACCAGACAGACTGATTGGTGCCCACATAGTAAATTCTAGGATGGAAATGACAATTTGCAAACTAACAATTTAATAACTTTTGTTTGTGAAAACTGTTTGTGAACCTGAAGGTGCAGCATTCACTGCTTTGATGTCACTTGTTTGAAGGCAGAGTGACACAGGCTTAGTCTACACTGCTACATTTATTTTTAAAAAAGGTGTTTTGAAACAAAAACTGTCCCTGTCCACACTAGCATTTTCAAATTGTTTACAAAAGTATTTTCATCCATATTTAAAGACTGAAAACATTTATTACATAATTATCTGCCTAGTTTTGTATCGGTACTAAAATTTTTACTTTTGTGTTGATACCAGCTTTCAGAACTCCGTGCTGGTACAGAAACACGACAGTCTATTGTATCATGTGGTACGAGTAATCTCTCTTTTTCCCTAAAAATTGGAGAAAACGTAATTTAGATCCATTTTGCTAAGCAACACAACAAGCGCTGTGGAAAGCAGCTCTTCTGTGCTTGCTTTGTTGGAATATGTTTTTTCTTCTGCGACGGGTGACAAGTCAGAGAATGAAATGTAATGAACAGGATACAATTGGGGAAGAGCCATGTTATAAGCACTTACCAACCAGACTGCAATTGTGTCTGCTTTTTTCAGAAATACAGTATTTGCTTTCACCCGTTGACACTGAAATGCCATGCTGGTGTTTTTAAAAGTATAAAACTCTAGAGAGTGTTTTCAGAAGGATTCATTTTCATGGGTTGAAAAAGCCAGTCTAGTGTGGATGACTGGCAAAAGCAGAGGCATGTTGTCTGTGTTTTTAAACAAAAATATAGTAGTCTATATGTTATCTAAGATTATTAACTACACCTGGACAAGGAATGAGACCATCGGTGTCACAATCCCTAACCATTTTCTTGCTCAACATGTCAAAGTTCTTCATGCCTTTGGTGTTTTGAAATCATTAAAATCATCCAGGCAACAAACATGTATCTTCCTATAAAACTTGGCCTAAAAAGTCTGTAGATTCTATAATGCAGCAAAAGCATCAGACTTGTAAAATTTGCTGACAGAATTCACCATTAAACATGCGACGTATGGCACTAATAAGATAATTTGACATAGCTATTTGTAATATTCACTTATCAAATCCGATGGCAGTTGCGCTCTAACCACGCCTACATACCAAATGCACTTCAGCTCTACATGACTTACCTGTAGTTCAAAAATTAATGGGAAACATGTCCAAGAAAGAGTCTAAAAATGCAAAGAAATTAGAGATTTTGTTGGAATATTTACATTTCATTAAGAAATTTGTAAATCCAACACAAGCTATCGAGAGAGAGGGAGCTGCACTACCTGGCAGTGCACTCTTTATTGCTGAGTATGTTTGAGCAGCACATGGCTGCTGTTGTAGAAAACAGTGTTTTGAACATTGTCATTGTACTTTTACAGCATGCCATACCTATTTGCAATATGAAAACTTGTTGGTCTGCTTGCACCATAAAAACAAACATCTAAACATTCTGTTGGACCTGGAACAAAGGAGAGTCCTGAGGCTTTGGAAAACATCTTGTATCACCCCTGTCCCAAAGGTATCACGTCCTAGTGAGCTGAATGACTTCGGCCTGTTGCTCTGACGTCATATGCCATGGAGTGGCTGCTGCTTCACAACCTGAGGCCACAGGTCCGCCATGCCCTTGACCCTGTGCACTTCGCATACCAGGAGAAGGTGGGAGCGGAAGATGCCATCATCTATATGCTACACCGATCCCTATCCCACTTGGACAGAGGCAGTGGTGCTGTAAGAATTATGTTTTTGGACTTCTGTAGCGCCTTCAACACCATCCAACCTCTGCTTCTTAGGGACAAGCTGACAGAGATGGGAGGAGATTCATACCTGGTGGCATGGATCGTGGACTATCTTACAGACAGACCTCAATATGTGCGTCTTGGGAACTGCAGGTCTGACATTGTGGTCAGCAACACAGGAGCACCGCAGGGGACTGTACTTTCTCCAGTCCTGTTCAATCTATATACATCAGACTTCCAATATGACTCGGAGTCCTGCCACGTGCAAAAGTTTGCTGATGACACTGCTATTGTGGGCTGCATCAGGAGTGGGCAGGAGGAGGAGTACAGAAAGTTAATCAAAGACTTTGTTAAATGGTGCGACTCAAACCACCTACAACTGAATACCAGCAAGACCAAGGAATTGGTGGTGGATTTTAGGAGGCCAAGGCCCCTCATCGACCCTGTGATCATCCGAGGTGACTGTGTGCAGAGGGTACAGACCTATAAATACCTGGGAGTGCAGCTGGACTGCCAATACTGATGCTCTTGTGTAAGAAAGGACAGAGCCGACTATACTTTCTTAGAAGGTTGGTGTCCTTCAACATCTGCAATAAGATGCTGCAGATGTTCTACCAGACGGTTGTGGCGAGTGCCCTCTTCTACGTGGTGGTGTGCTGGGGAGGCAGCATAAAGATGAAGGACGCTTCACGTCTGGACAAACTGGTGAGGAAGGCAGGCTCTATTGTAGGCACGGAGCTGGACAGTTTAACATCTGTGGCAGAGCGACGGGCACTAAGCAGGCTCCTGTCAATCATGAAGAATCCAATGCATCCACTGAACAGTGTCATCTCCAGGCAGAGGAGTAGCTTCAGTGACAGACTTTTCTCACTGTCCTGCTTCACTGACAGACTGAGGAGACCCCACACTATGCGACTCTTCAATTCCACCCGGGGGGGTAAACGTTAACATTACTCAAAGTTATTGTCTGCTTTTACATGCATTTTTATTACTCTTTAATTTAATATTGTTTTTTGTATCAGTATACTGCTGCTGGATTATTTGAATTTCCCCTTGGGATTAATAAAGTATCTATCTATCTATCTATCTATCTAGCTAGCTAGCTAGCTAGCTAGCAACTTGATTGTACTTCAGTACACATGTTAAATGTAAATTGTCTGTTCCTTATTTTCTTTATTACTGGTATGACCTGAGGTGGAATAACAAGTCATCTAACTGCAAACCTCAGGTCACACAGTAACCAGTTTTGTATTTGTATTTAGCTTTGTTTTTTGTTTGTTTACTAGCCTATTTTGAAATGATTATAATAACACTAGACATTAAGCCCGTTACAATAACGGGCGCTAGAACAGTAGTGCATAAACATTAGTAGGAACAGTCTATATTAAATGGCAAGGGACCTTGACCTCATTCTGTTTCTTGTCTTAATTTTTTTTTGTCAAAAATATTTTTGCAAGAAGCCTAAAGTAAAATAATAATAAAAATAAAATAGAAACGTATATGACAATACAGTAAGTATAATTAATATTGCCTTAGTGTAAAACTTTGTAACAATCTGTAAGACACAATATCTGAAGAAGATATTTAGGAAAAATGTTCTATTTTTTTACCTCATGAAATTTTTCTATAAAATTTCATTATAGATAACATTTCTTGTAAATATTCTGTCTGAGTTTGGCAACAGTTTGCCTTGTTCAGGACCAAATACAACCTTGACAACAATTTCTGGAAAACTTCTAACTCTTGATAATACAACATATAACTGACCGTGGCTGAGTACTGGTTCTGGCAAGTAAATGCCAACTTTTTGTAAGGTTTGCTCTTCTGAGTCTTTCTCTTTTAGCGTTTTTCTGACTCTCATTTTCTTTTTCTTCAATCAATGTATTTGCTCATATTTTTCTTTGTCTTTTAGCCTTTCTTTTGTTGATGTTTACTTGTTGAGCTGACTGTTCTTCCAGGAGATGTTGCTTATATAGGATTTGATTGTCTGTGTTTTTTGTCCTACTTGACGTGTCCTTTTTTTTTGAGTGGCATGTTGTTAGTAGATATGTCCGTAATATCTGCTCTTACAGTAATACTGGCTTGTATGTGGCTGTAATATGCGTCAGTGTATTGTGTGCCTTTAATTTTCTCTCGCAGTAATACTGGTTTGTATTTCCGTAAAATGCCTTTTATTTTCTCTGACAGTAATACTTGCTTTGATGTCCGTAATATGACTTTAATTTTCTGTCACAACAGTGGGCAATTAGCAGAGTGTCCCCAGGAACTGATGTAATGTGTGGCGTGCAGTTGATAATCGTGCCTGTGCCGTCTCCCCAGCAAGTACTGTGCAGTTCCCAAGCAAGTATTTTAATCTGTGCTGGCGTGTAGCTGATTATTGTATGTGTGGCGTCTCCCCAGCAACGGATTTTATGTGCGCAGCCGTGACTACCTAATCAGCACTCTCCCCAGCAATGATGTCTTTTATTTGCTTATCATGCGCTACCGTGGCTAGGCCATTCACTGTGTGCCCAGCTTCCAGTGTGTGTGCTTTATTTACTTATCACGCGCTGCCACGGCTAGGCCATTCACTTTGTGCCCAGCTTCGTGTGTGTGTGCGTCCACGGTGCCGTGCGCATGGGCGGGGCACAGTGCGATGTGCGTCGCGGCCCCGCGCATGCGCACTTCACCAGAAGACACACACACACACACGGACACCTGGCTGCACACAGTGCTTTTATTAAAGAGGATGTGAATAGTTTGTGTTTACATTTTTCTTGCTTGTTTTTTTTCTGACTACTCATTAGTCATGTAGTGTGTACTGTTACAAGCATTGGTTTAAATAAAATTATAGAGAGTTTAACAAATGACCATGAATTAAATTTGGTTATCTTCTCATGTACTGTGCAGATCTGCTACTGACTTAATACTGTGCATTACTATGTAAAAAGTAATATTAGAAAAAATCTGTTCGTGGAAGGACTTTTGGTTGTGAACTTTAGTTATAATGTCACTTTTGGACCAAATGTGTATATAAATTTGCTCATAAAATCAAAATTTGAAGTAAACTTTGACTCTTGAGTGTTATTTATACTCATTGCTACATTTTATATACTGAATGGGCTAGGTGACGACAGTTGCTTTTATAAATAATTAGAATCAGAAGACAGGAATAATTTCAGCTGAGAGAGTGGATCTTGACTGTCTTATGTTTACGGTTATTCCTGGTTGCCCCACAAAATCAAAATGAAGTTTTACTGATTTAAAGCAGGTTCAAGAGACAGGCAGACACGAGGCACACTTTCAGAATCATCTGAATCACTTTTGGGCTGACTGTCTGTTTCAGTTCCACCACCTGAGGACAGATTCACTTTCTCATCACTGCTGATGAGAGGTTTCACAACATCCTCAACATCACTGCTTGTATCATTAGAAAGAGTGTGCAACACGTGACCTCCTGAAAAACATTTCTTATGAGATGCCATTATTTTGGGGGAGGTTACTGATCACTATTACAGGTGAGAGGAGAAAATGGACCTACATCTTTGTCCGGGTAACGCTCAGAAGTAAAGCTTATCCAAGACACGCCTATAATGTTGCCTGAGTAATTCTCGAGACTTACACTGTTAGCACTTTTAAAGCCAGAGTGATTCTCGGTTCTAATGCTTACGCAAGATGCATCTGTACAGTTTCCTGAGTGACACTCTGGACTAATGCTTTTAGAACGGTTTTCACAGCCCAAGTAATGCTCAGGTTTAATGTTAAGGAGGGTACAAATGTGTTGCAGCAACATGAATTTTCAAAGAATTTAAAAATTTTCTATGATTAGATTAATTTGGTCCTCTTCAGATAAGCCAGTGTTCTTCGATAACTTTAAATCATATTGCTACCAGATTTGGGATATACTCTTGATAGATTTTCAGGTCATCTCATGATTTCTGTTTTCAAAAAAGTATAGAATTTAAAACATTCACTCATTGTCAAAATTTACCAAAACAGATTTGTTTCAAACTTGTTGCTTTTTATTTGTTTGTTTGTTTGTTTGTTTTGTCGTATAACATAGCATTGTCTTAGGATGAGCTGTAATCTGATGTGTAGCGATAATTAAGTGTTGTCTACTTTAGTTTACTGCTGCCATAATTCTCATAAGAAAAAATGCTTAGAAAAAAGGTTAATACAAAATAGTTTAATGGGGCCACCATAGTGCTATAGTGAAAACGTTGACAGCATATGTGGCTAATTTTTCTTGACAGTTCTTGTTTTTTATTTTTGTTTCTAGGTGGTCTTGCTTTAGCTCAGGTCCTCTTCTTCTATGTGAAATATTTGGTACTTTATGGTATACCTTCTTTGATTGTTCGAATTGATGGACTCGAGCCCCCTGAACTTCCTCGCTGTGTCAGCACCATGCATAGCTTTACTGGAATGTGGAGGTGAGATGCACTGTTTATGTAATTTCATGGTTTATTCACACAAATTCATTAGCTTAAGCAGTATTGCTGAATAAAGAGAATTACTAATATAAATAAGGTGATGCAATATTACTGTACTTTAAACCACAAAGCACAAATAATTTAAACTGAAATGAACCATGGCCATGTAATAATAATGATAATTTATTTAATTTATAGGTGCTTTTCAAGGCACACTAGGACACCTTACAGAATACATTAATAACAACAGTCACAATATAAAATTAATAGAATATTACAGTACAATAAAAACAGAATAAATATAATAAAATTGAATTGAAATTTATTAGCTAAAATTATCAGACAGAATAAGCCATCTTAAAAAGATGTTTTAAAATGAGATTTAAAGGTGGAAAGAGAGCGAATATCTTGTGGGAAAGAGTTCCAGAGACAAGGGACTGCTCGACAGAAAGCTCTAAACCCCATGGTAAGTCAAGCAAGCAGGAAGTATAATAAGCTTGATAGAGAAACAAGATCTAAGGATACGAGAAAGAATGGAGATATAAAGAAATCCAGAAAGATAAGGTGGTGCCAGATTATGGAGGGTCTTGTATGTAATAAGGTGAATCTTAAAATGAATGCGATATTTAATAGGGAGCCAGTGAAGCTGCTGAAGGACTGGAGTCTGTGGAAGGGGTTCTGTTAATAATATGATCTACAGCATTCTGAACCAATTGAAGTTTGTAAAGGAGTTTGTGAGGAAGACCAGAAAGGATAGAATTACAGTAATCAATATGAGATGTAACCAGACCGTGAACATGAATTGCAGTGCTGGTAGCTGAAAGAGATGGATGTAAACAGCTGATATTACGTAGATGGAAATATGCAAACCGAGTAACATTATTAATATGCACATCAAACTTTAAGGTACTATCGAGAAGAACACCTAGGCTCTTAACCTGGGAGGGAGAAGAAATTAGATCGCCAGCAACCAGGTTAACACTGGATTTATCAAATATTGTTAAAACACCCAAACAAAACTCTTGCAGATAACAGCAAAATATACAGTGGTGTGAAAAACTATTTGCCCCCTTCCTGATTTCTTATTCTTTTGCATGTTTGTCACACAAAATGTTTCTGATCATCAAACACATTTAACCATTAGTCAAATATAACACAAGTAAACACAAAATGCAGTTTTTAAATGATGGTTTTTATTATTTAGGGAGAAAAAAAATCCAAACCTACATGGCCCTGTGTGAAAAAGTAATTGCCCGCTGAACCTAATAACTGGTTGGGCCACCCTTAGCAGCAATAACTGCAATCAAGCGTTTGCGATAACTTGCAATGAGTCTTTTACAGCTCTCTGGAGGAATTTTGGCCCGCTCATCTTTGCAGAATTGTTGTAATCAGCTTAATTTGACGGTTTTCTAGCATGAACCGCCTTTTTAAGGTCATGCCATAGCATCTTAATTGGATTCAGGTCAGGACTTTGACTAGGCCACTCCAAAGTCTTCATTTTGTTTTTCTTCAGCCATTCAGAGGTGGATTTGCTGGTGTGTTGTGGGTCATTGTCCTGTTGCAGCACCCAAGATCGCTTCAGCTTGAGTTGACGAACAGATGGCCGGACATTCTCCTTCAGGATTTTTTGGTAGACAGTAGAATTCATGGTTCCATCTATCACAGCAAGCCTTCCAGGTCCTGAAGCAGCAAAACAACCCCAGACCATCACACTACTACCACCATATTTTACTGTTGGTATGATGTTCTTTTTCTGAAATGCTGTGTTCCTTTTACACCAGATATAACTGGACATTTGCATTCCAAAAAGTTCAACTTTTGTCTCATCAGTCCACAAGGTATTTTCCCAAAAGTCTTGGCAATCATTGAGATGTTTCTTAGCAAAATTGAGACGAGCCCTAATGTTCTTTTTGCTTAACAGTGGTTTGTGTCTTGGAAATCTGCCATGCAGGCCATTTTTGCCCAGTCTCATTCTTATGGTGGAGTCGTGAAAACTGACCTTAATTGAGGCAAGTGAGGCCTGCAGTTCTTTAGACGTTGTCCTGGGGTCTTTAGTGACCTCTTGGATGAGTCGTCTCTGCGCTCTTGGGGTAATTTTGGTCGGCCGGCCACTCCTGGGAAGGTTCACCACTGTTCCATGTTTTTGCCATTTGTGGATAATGGCTCTCACTGTGGTTCACTGGAGTCCCAAAGCTTTAGAAATGGCTTCATCATGCCCTGGAAACATTTTGGAGAGTTTTAGTCGAGACAGATGTGCTCGATATATAATTTTGAGTTGTATAATTGTATGCTTTGCGCATATGGAGCTTGAGTGAATTCTCTGCATTGCTACTTTCCACTCCTTTTCTGATATATTAATTGAGAGGTCATTTTCCCAGTGTCCTCTTGGATCTTTGAAAGGAAGGGATTGTAAAAGGATTTTATATATTGTAGAGATGGAGTCTAACTCCTTGAAATTGAGCAATAATTTTTCCAGCGTGGATGAGGGTGCAAGATGAGGAAAATCTGGAAGGTTCTGTTTAACAAAGTTCCTGATTTGAAGATAGTGAAAGAAATTTGTAGCTGGAATGTTAAATTTGGAATGTAATTGTTCATAGGATGCAAAGACGTTGTCTATATAAAGATCTCTAAGCAAGTTAATTCCAAATTTTTTCCAGATATTAAAACTGCATATGTTTGTGAGGGTTGAAAGAGGTGGTTCTTTTGCAGGGGTGCCACAGAAAGAAGCTTCTCCGTCTTAAAATGCTTTCTACATTGGTTCCAGATTCTAAGTGAGTGGAGCACAATTGGGTTATTAGTGTATTGCCGATAACGTGTGTTTATTGGAGCACAAAGCAAGGAATACAAAGAAGTACTGCAGGATTTTACTTCTATTGCGGTCCATGCCTGTGTATGTTCTTCTATTTGTGTCCAGGTTCTTATCGACTGTATATTTGCGCCCAGTAATAAAACTGGAAGTTAGGTAGAGCCATGCCGCCTTTTGTCTTTGTAGGGTCGCTCTTTTGATGCGTGGATGTTTAGAATTCCAAATAAATGAGGTTATTGTTGAATCTAATTGCTTAAAGAACGATTTATTAATGTATATTGGTATGTTTTGAAATAAAAAGGAGCTTAGGAAGAATATTCATCTTAACAGTGTTAATTCTTCCAGCTAGTGTGAGATGAAGGGTTGACCATCTATGCAAGTCTTGTTTAATTTTTTCCATGCAGACACGAAATTTTGTTGATAAAGAGCTTTATGTTTACTTGTGATGTTTACCCCGAGGTATTTAAACTGTTCTGCAATGATAAAAGGAAGGGTGTCTAATCTAATATTATATGCTTGCGAATTCACGGAAAGAGTACACTTTTATTCAGATTAATTCTGAGACCAGAGAGCTTTTGAAATTCTGTGAGTGCTGCTAAGACTGCAGGCACAGAATTTTCTGGGTCCGATATATACAGTACCATGTCATCTGCATATAATGAGATTTTCTGTTCCAGTCCTTCTCTGCTAATCCCCTTTATCTGATCAGTATTTCGACAATGTATTGCCAGTGGTTCAATGGCAATTGCAAACAGCAGTGGTGACAAAGGGCATCCTTGTCTTGTGCCACGTTCTAGTTTAAAGTAGTCTGAGCAAATGTTATTGATGCAAACTGAAGCTTCTGGGTTAGTATACAGTAATTTAATCCATGCACAAATGTTGGGCCAAACCCAAACTTCTCCAAAATAGTAAAAGGTATTTCCATTCAATCATGTCGAATGCTTTTTCTGCATCCAATGATAATAATATTTCTGGGGTGTTTGATTTAGTTGGTGAGTATATTACATTAAACAGGCGTCAAGATTTGAAGATAAGTGTCGGCCCCTAATAAATCCAGTTTGGTCTTGTGATATTACTGAGGGAGCACTTTCTCCATCCTTCTAGCTATGATTTTAGAGAGTATTTTAACGTCGTTATTCAGAAGTGAAATTGGTCTGTATGATGCACATTGTAATAAGTCCTTATTTTGTTTTGGGAAGACAGTGATTAGTGCTTGGCAAAAGGTTTGTGGAAGAGATTGGTTATCTCTGGCTTCTGTAAATGTTGCTAATAGGAGGGAGCTAGCTGAGCGGAGAATTTCTTGTAAAACTCTGCAGGGTAGCCGTCAGGGCCTGCTGCTTTTCCACCTTGGAGTGACTTTATAGCATCCAGTAATTCTGATAATGACAGAGGTTTATCGAGCTCCTCCACACTAATAGCGTCAATTTGTGGTATCTGTAATTTATCCAGAAATGCATTAGATTGTATATTGTCTTCTTTAAACTCAGTAGTATATAGGGATTTATAGTAGTCTCTAAAAGTGTACATTATATTTTTGTGTTCGATGATTTTATCTCCGTTCGTGTTAGTAATTACCGAGATTGCGTTGCGTACATCTTGCTTGTGGATTTGTTGCGCTAAAAGCTTATTAGCTTTCTCTCCATGTTCATAATAATGATGTCTGGATTTGTAAATTAGTTGTTCGGTTTCTTTAGTTGTCAAGAGGTTTAATTCTGAATGTAGAGCCTGCCTCCTCTTATGTAGAGTCTCGCTTGGTAGTCTGGCATGTTCTTCATCTATTTTAGTAATTTCGCTTTTTATCTCTGCTACTTTCTTCGCTCGGATTTATTTCTGTGGGAAAGATATGAGATAATCTGTCCTCTTAAGAAGGCCTTAAGAGTTTCCCAGAGTATTCCTGCAGAGATCTCAGGGGATGTATTTGTCTCTAGAAAGAATTCAATTTGTTTGGATATAAATTCAGTACAATTCTCATCAGCTAATAGAAGCGGATTGAGACGCCATCTGCGGGGTGAGTGTATGGGGCTTAGTAATTTCAGCTCCAAGATCATCGGAGCATGGTCTGAAATAACAATAAAACCAACCTGCGAACGTTGCAACCAAGCCCCAGCCTCACTAGGTCACATGTTCTGGGCCTGCTCCAAATTAACATTATTCTGGACAAAAATTTTTAATTACCTCTCAGACAGTCTTGGACTCACAATCCCTCCTAACCCATTAACAGCTGTGTTTGGGGTTCTTCCAGAGGGTCTTAAAGTGGAGAAAGACAAACAAATTGTGATTGCATTCACTACACTGCTGGCACGCAGACTTATTCTGATAAACTGGAAGAATCCAAACTCTCCTCTTTTAAGTCAGTGGGAAACTGATGTGTTATATTATTTAAAATTGGAAAAAATCAAATACTCAGTTAGAGGATCTGTGCAGACTTTTTTCAAAACATGGCAGGATCTAATCAGTAATATTTTGAAATGATTTTATAAAGCACAGAGAATTTGTTGATTTAGGTATTTTTAAAAGCCTTAAATTTTACACCGTTTGGCTTGCACTTTCTCTCAAGGGTGGGGATCGATCTGTTCTTAGCATAATTCTTTTTTTTGTTGTAAAAACTTGATTGCTATGTATTGATTGTAATAAAATTAATAAATAAATAAATATAAAAAAAAAAAAAAATGGCTTCATAACCTTTACCAGACTGATAGATCTCAATTACTTCTGTTCTCACTTGTTCCTGAATTTCTTTGGATCTTGGCATGATGTCTAGCTTTTGAGGTGCTTTTGGTCTACTTCTCTGTGTCAGGCAGCTCCTATTGAAGTGATTTCTTGATTGAAACAGGTGTGGCAGTAATCAGGCCTGGGGGTGGCTACGGAAATTGAACTCAGGTGTGATACACCACAGTTAGGTTATTTTTTAACAAGGGGGCAATTACTTTTTCACACAGGGCCATGTAGGTTTTGATTTTTTTTCTCCCTAAATAATAAAAACCATCATTTAAAAACTGCATTTTGTGTTTACTTGTATTATATTTGACGAATGGTTAAATGTGTTTGATGATCAGAAACATTTTGTGTAACAAACATGCAAAAGAATAAGAAATCAGGAAGGGGGCAAATAGTTTTTCACATCACTGTATAGCGACAACTGTCACTTAGACAAAGACAGTAGATTAGTTAATAAAAAAACTAATAGAAACTTAACTGCAAAATAAAACTAAGTCACCAGCAGAGCAGCGGCTGCCAGTAGCACCAGTGTTCGCTCATTCAGAAGTATAAGTACAGTATATGTTGATATGTTGGCCTAATACTTAAACAGCCTACAGTTTTTGATAACACCATAGCACTTCATAGAATTGGAAAAGGTGCAATTAATGCACGAAAAGCCATCATTAATTGAAGATTGATCCAACAATAGAGATGTCCTGGAATGCTACTGTTGCTGCAGTTTTTCATTCTAACCATTTTATTAATTAGTGACCAGTTTTTGCTGCTAATTAACTCTTTTGCCTTAGTTTTACTTAACTTGCTATTTAAGACCCCTTAATTATTCCCTTTTTTCCTTAATTAGCAGCCAAACAAAAAAAAATGATACAAAACGAGCTAACACCTGAGAGTAAACTGCATCCATCATACAATATCTGAAAATAAAGAAAGATGAAAGTTCCAGTGATGTTGATCTGCTCCAGTCCACAAAACATTTTGACAATGTTTTTAGAAAAAGAAAATCAACAATTTTAGAAATGTCTTCTGTAGCAGAATTAAACAGCCGGTTTAATAAACAAGAATTTGCTTCTAATTAAGAAACTGGCTAGAGGCCCTGACTTAACTGGTCATCTGTTGCCTTACATCACATTTCATTTATGTCTGTGTGGTGCTTAAGTAAAAAATATAAGCAATTTAGAGGACTGAATCTTACTTAACAAGTAAAATAAAGGGAAAAGACATTAATTAGCAACAAAGACTGGTCACTAATTAAGAAAAGAGTTAGAATGAAAGCTTGTAGCCTCAGTAGCACTTCAAGGAGTTGAAGACCCCTACTATATATATGTTTACATGAGAACTTATTTTGTTATTTTGAAATTCATATTTACTAGAATTCTCATTTACAAATTAAAATACTTTTGTTTTCTTAAATCTTTTATAGAAAATATTGCATAAACAGTGTATTGTGTATGTACAGTGTGTGTGCATAAAATATGTATCTATTTGTCTGTTTGCGTATTGTTGTTTGAATGAGAACTTTATGGAAAATAAAAAAATATCAAGTTTGTATTTAAATTTAAAGATAACTTTTCATCGAAAGCATGGTAGAAACATATGAAAAATAAAAGTGTTTAACAAGCCTAAATAAGGCAATAATACTGAAGAGGAAGGAGGTTTTGTCTGTTTTCCAGTGAGCTGCTTTTGGCTGTTGTTTCTTTCAAGACTGATCAGTATAATCCTTCCTTTACTGTTATTGAATCATATTTTCTCTTTGTGGTTGCAGAAATTTTTTTTGTTTACTAATTTTCCTTGGTGGTTGTTATTAAAAAAAATGTAGATCACATCCCTTGCTGATTACATAACTTTATCTTTACTTGGTAATTAATTGCACAGGCAATTTAAAAATTAAAAATAATGATTTAGAAAGTAGCAAAGTACCAGTCTAACTTACCCATGGCCGAGTTTCTCACTATGTAAGTTGACGAACAGCATGTAAAATTTTGTGCTCTGGCGTAACCTACTAACATTATCTGTTTGTTGAAAATTGTTTGAGGTAAAATATAAAATGAGAAGTAAGAGTTAAAAATAAGCAGTCACATTATTGAATTTATTATGTCCAAAGAATAAAATAAATAAATTCATTCAAGTCTTGCCCAGTAGCTCTGATTGATCTGGATTTGCTTTTTAACAGACAACTATTGACAGTTCTTTGTGAAAACCAACAAATAAAAGTCTGCGTACACCACATTTTTTTGAATCTGACAAAATTGTTTTAGAGGAACAATAAGTAGTTTTTCTGTTTTTACTTTATCTTCCTGTTTACATTTTTTTTCTTTTTAACAGATTTAATCAATTGCTTGACATGATTTTGTAATTCTATTAAATGCTTTTACCCTAGAAAGACTGAACACGTTAGTTTAACAAGGTGGGTAGGCAGTATTCTATCTTACAGAATATTTGAAAGATTTTGATTTTTGATAAATAACTTCCTGAATTGTTTTGACTCGCTTTGATAAACTTCAGCTCCACTGAGAGTTTCATGCTGTCATGGTTCACAAGATTGTGTGATAGATTGTCATTTCTTTCTAAACTACTGACTTGGCTGTAAATTTAAGTAGACAGTTAGAAATTCTGTGAAATATCTATTGCTTTTTTCATATTAAAAGATTTTTTGTGCCTCTTTTTTTTAAGCCATACTTTAATGTATCACACAACAGTAATGTCGAACATGTAAAAACTGTATTGCTATTAATTTTTTTAAATATAATCTATAGACTTTCCCTATAGGATTCATCTTTATTCAACATATAGTTATAGCTTTTCTTGTTCAAAATTGGTGTAAAATATGTGTTTTAAAATTTTCAAGTAACATTCAACTTGAGCTAAATCAAAACATGGCTTCCATTTTTATTGTTTGCTAGTATGTGGTGGACGTATCAGTGACGTATAGATATTATATTACTCACTACTATTTCATAGTAGCCGCTGTGGGGGGAAAAAGAAAAAAAAACTTGCCAGTACTTATTAGAATTACAAAAGTGATGCAGCCAAGCAATTTGCTTCTGTGCTTCCCAAAGCAGTAAGACCAAAAAAACCAGGGCAGTGGTGATATCATATGGTTCAACTGCTGGGATTTCCTGGCAAGGCGCTCAATACCTTTTCTCAAGACCATAACTCTTCCAGTGCATCAAATATTCCACTATGGTATTTTTAATCAGAATCCAAAATACATTAAATCTCATATTCTGTTCCCTATTAATTCGAACAGAAGGAGGAGGCATAAAAGACTTAAAATGAAGACTCAAGTAAACCGGTTTCAAATTGGAGATATGCAACACAGGATGGGTTTTAAAACAAATAGGAAGGTTCAGTTTTTAATAGAGTAGAAATACCTTTCTAAGAATAGGCTAAAAGGATCAATGAAACACAGAACTATGTTACTGTTATTGAGCCATACGGTATCTTGCTTAATGAGCCACATTCTCCGTCTTACCTGAATTTCATTGGCTTTGTGGCATGTGCAATTAGCAAATGTTTCCTCAGAGGTTTCTGCCATTTGCAGGTTTTCTCATGTACATTCCAACTACTGTATAACCTAGTAATATACTCAGCTAAACTAGGCACCGATGATAATATAGAATCTAAATTCAGTAGAGATGGTTTGAAACCAGCAAAGACACTAAAATTTGGGACATTTGGTGGAAGAATGGCATAGGACCTTACAGGCAATTTTAGCCAAATGTAACATAGAACTGAAATTGTCTTTAAATGAATTAACAATATAATGTGTTTTTTTTTTCCTTTCTCTATTAACCCTATCAGTTTGGCCATTTGTTTTAGGGTGATTTGTTGAAAGGAGATTTACCTTCCAGTCAGCGTTTTTACAAAAATGAGATACAAGTTGAGGGTCTCTTTTACAAATAAAGGAACTCAAAAAACCACAACACGAATCAGGGATAAAAGGGTCTGCTAATTTTCTTGCTATTCAAATAAATAAAATAAGCACATATAGAAAAATGATCCACCACGACTAATATAGTGGTAATTTGTCAATGCGATAAAAGTCTATAATAAAATCCTTGCTAATAGATTGCCAAGGACATTTTGCTATATGAAGAGGTTGAAATGAACACACACACAGTATAGACAACAACATTGTTTCTTACTTTTCGCAGCATAATCTATATAAACAATGTATCTTTGCAAGAGTTCTATTGTTTGTGAAATACCTGCAGTCCAAAAAACCTGGCCTGATTAACCCGATTTAATACTTTGTGAAGTCTGAAAGAACAAAAAATGTATTAATGGAGTCATTGGCTAATTGAGATCAAGAGTTTGCAGAATTCGCAGAAGACTTTTTTTGTATTGAACATTAGGGTAGGTACCAAAAACCTTTTGAGGACATCAAGATCAGAATTCCTAGTCATTGTATTAGCTTTCAGATTTTTATTCTTTAGTATTTAGGAGATACCAAAATTAAATCCATTAAAAATATTCCCCGTCTGCCTTGACCTAACATTCTGTCATTTAATGATTTTAAAATACAAAAGCATTTTACAATGGCAGAAAGCACAATCTTTGAGAGAAAGGCCTGCCAGAAACTATATTAATTCTTTTACCTCTCTCATTTCAGCGATTAAAGTTGCCTGAAAAACGAACTCTGACTCATAAGAGGGTTCAAGGCAAATTTTTTTTACCTAATTCTGACAGTATGTTTTGTTTCTGTTTTAGATTTGATGTAATTTCTGTGAATACAGTACCTTGGAAGATTTTTATATCAAACACTGTAATATATGAAATTTTTATTTATCTTTTGACACTCCATAGCCATCGCTGGGCACAGGTAAACTGAAGTTTATTTTGGAACTTTTGTCTTAAAGTTAAGGAGCAAACCTAGATGGAAAACTAGTCCATCACAGGGCACACTCACCTACGCTTCTCTACTCCCATTATGCCAATTTAAATTTAACAATTCAGCTAACATATGCACACTGTATGTGTTGCATTGTTTGGAGAAGAACCATACAAGTCATCAGTTAACAGGTTGAGAATCAAACCTAGATCCATGAAGCTGTGAGGAAATTTACTACACCTACAAATGCTATTAGCCAGTTTTCTAATGTTTTTAATGCAGCGTAACTGTACTAGGATTCAAATATAAATATATGCTTAGTAATACTGGTGTATACCTAAATTGAATTCAGAAATTGGTGCATATGGTCATAGTAATTAATGGATGGCAAAGTGATTATCCATTCTGACTCATACCCTGAGAGACCTAGTTTTGACTCCCAGTATGTTTGTTCTCTTTCAGTTTACGTGTTCTCCCTACATTTGAATGAGTGCCATGAAGTAGAGCTCTTAGACTTTAGACTACATATCATTCCGTTGTAAACAAATTCTTACTAGACATGATGAGGACATCTTATTATATCTACACTGGTGCACATTTGTAATAATAAAACCATTTACTTACATTTTTCCAAAGGTAGCACAGCTGTAATTGATCACAATGTCAATGTGTGCAGGTATGTGTTTTAATCTATGTGTGTCCCACTCATGCTAGAGGAATAAAAAGTCAGCAATGCAAAGCTGTTTAACTTATGGTAAATCATGTTAAAAACTGCATAATACTAACATCACCAGCAGGGAACAGTATTCCAAATATTTGCATGTCAGAAGACTGCAGTAACGCAAGAATTATTTTTAACAGTAGAGTTGTCATACTATTTTAAGAATGGTTTTGTCACTTGACCACTACATAGGAACATATTGCATCTTAAACTTGTAACATTGCTTGACTTTTTTGATATTTATATATTCCATATAATTTTGTATCTGTCTTTTCATGTTGATTATCCCATTAGCACTACAGTATATATTCAGGTTTATAGAAAAGCCTATTGAACAAACCTAGCTAATCCAATTTAGAACTCTTAGAGGCCAGAGTCTGTCATGGCCACACCAAGCCATATGTTTTAGGTTTAAATAAACTGATAATGAGCACTATAATTAATCCATTGTGAAGATTCAAAGTGATTTTTGGTTAAGATACATCTAGTAAAAATGATTTTTATATTTTGTATGTGTCTTTTTGATATAAATCTGTAAGTGTGCTGTGATAAAATGAGTTTTGTTGATTTTTTTTTTTTTTTTGGGCGGCAGTTTTGAATGTAGTTCAAGTCTCTGTGTCTAATGTGATGACTGATATGTAATTCTTTATATTACCATTAGTTTCACTGACATAAAAATCATACATTTCTCATTGAAACATCATATATACAGAAAAAAGAAAACATAAGTATCAGTTATCTTTGATTTTTAAAAAGTGATATATCTTTAATGCTCTTTTCTGCATTCGGCTAAATATAAAATTCTACACATTTGATCCCCAATGCTTTTCTAACAATATACTTAAATCTGAATGACATAATACCAAAGACATGTTTGGTTTTTATTTTTTTGGAAGTCAGTGTATAGATGAAAAGAAAAAAAAACAATTATTTTAGGCTATAAAGGTTGGTAAGAACAAGAAGAAGTCAGATAGTAATTAACAGGTTCAGCAGGAAGGTCACTCATGTTGTAACTTGAATCACAGCAGTAGATTTGAGAAACGATCTGTGATCACTGAACAGTTTAATTCACTCAGCAGTTGGCACAGAAGTGCATCTGGTGGTGCCAGTGATACAGTTTATGTATGAATAATAAAAAACTAAAAAAAGAAAAAGCTTTTAAATCATAGTTTTCCTGGATGGATAAAAATGATGATATTATTAAGAAAAATTAAGAACTTCAGTATGTAATTTTTTCATTCGGCATGACTCAGTGTAACATGTTGCAGCCCACATTGTCATAGTAACAGAACTTCCTCAATCTAATAGGTGTAAGTAATGCAACTGTTACCTTTCTCACAAACAAGCACTGCCAAATAGGATATTGATATTTATTTAATTTGAAAAGTCACTTGTTACCAGGGAAAATAAGCTGACTTGGAGAATATTTTAATCATTCTTTTAGAAATACAGGAGTGAATTGGTAGGCTTTTTTTTTATAGTAGCTAGTTTAAATGTCATGAATAAGAAAACTCTTACTCTAATTGTTTTTATTATGATTGAATTTGCCCCATGTCTTGCCTCTGGTTTAGAAAGAACATCAGATTAATTGTCTCAGAACCAATAATTTTTAAGTCTAGTGTAATTGCTGTTGTGTGTCTGTCCTTAATTGATATGGTTCATGGTGCACAGCAGTTAATTAGAGCTCTTTTAAAACTTAATGTTAAATTAACTTTTCCATTTTTGCTTGAGAAGTAAACACTTGTTTTATTTTTTGAGCCTTTAAATAACAAAATTTGTGCTGTTTGTCTGTGAATCCTGCTACTTAGTATGTCTGCTAGAAAGTGAAGTTTTTAGAATTTTTTAGACAATAATAACTATGTTATCCGCTAATGGTAGTGGAGGAGACAAAAAGTTCCAAGACCGTAATGTTTAAGCTCTCAAGTTCTGGTTTTATTTTCATATTTCTATCATTGCACCCTTTGCAATACAGTGATTATTCAACAGTTATCAGATATCAGGTAATCATTAAAAAATGTCATATACAGGCTATCCAATAGATGATACTGACTATTCTGTTGCTTTGTATATGTCTCGGTGGGTTCTGCCCCCAGGAACTTATTGAGACTCCAAAGGAAAAATTCTCCTTTTTAGTATTTGAAATTGTCATACAGGGAGGAAAGTTAATCTCTTTGGTTTTTGATATAGTAGTTTCTTATTGTCAAGGCAAGATGGATGGTGCATCCATAACTCAAATTATATATACGTATATTTACAAGTACTGCATTTTTTTTTTTTTTTTAAGAAAAGGAAAATGTTTTCTTAATAAATTCTGTCAGTGAATGGTGGCTTCTTAACTTTAATAAGAAAACTATATTTTGTTTTGACTTGCCTTATTTTCCCTTGGGCAAAAAAACGCATAACAAGGTTTCCCATTATACATTTTAAAATAGGAAGCCTGTGTGAAGAAACAAAAATTGATTTAGTGACTCTTTTCTGTTGTCATAAAACTTTAAAAAAATAATGTGGAAATAAAACCTAATGTGCACCTGAATGTATGAAAGCATTAGTAATTAGTTTCATACTGAATTTACAACCTAATAATTTTTTTTTATCTCTCAATTGACGTATAATTCAACCTTTAAATTGTATCTGTGTGCATCATTGAGATTTACTTTTCCTAGAGGAGCAAGTTGAAGGTTTTTTAGATTTGGGAAACAACACTGCTAACATTGTAAGAGCTCAGTTTTGCCTTTCTAAATTACTGCATTATTTGAAGCAAGTTGAGAAATAAGTAAAATAATGATTTCAGTACACATGTAAATATTGAAGTATCATGTAAATGTGTATTGAAATCATCATTTTCAAGAATTATTTAAATGATGGTTTATTTAGTTTGACATGATTATATAAAATGTTAGTTTTCTTCAAATAATACCAATAAAATGAAAATAAATAAAAATAAATAGATTATAATTTATTGCCAACATTATAATAATCTCTTTTGAAATTTACCCAGACTTTCTATTTTCATCAAAGCCTATTTACTCAAAATTTTGTCCACAGTAGCCGCATAAATAATTTGTAAATTTGTTGAAATTACCAACTCAGATTTATAATTCCATGTGTATATTTTTCATTGATCTAGAAATTACTTTATTCTTTAGATGTACAATCTGCTGAGCTGTTGCGTTTGCACTGTGAATATATTTCAAACTGTTTAAAAGAAACAGAATGTAGTAAATGAGAGTGTAATTGTTCATGAATTACATGAGACAATTTTTTATATTATCAGTTTTTTCTAAAAGTGTCACATCTACAGAACTTTAATTGGAGACTACTGTAGGACAACTAAGAAAATGCATACATCATTTTGGAAAGGTACACAAATTTCACAGCTTTTCAAGGTTTCTTGTGGCCAATAAACACATTTGTAAAATTTAATGAATAGAATAAACAACCTGTTCAGACATTTCAGTTTTTTTGCCACAATTCAAGATATTACATTATTAATTTTTTTGAAAATTAATAGCATCATAGATCACATTGAAATGCATATAACAATAAACTTGAGCTGTGCTTGCCTGAATGATGATGGAAAATGGTTGTGGATTTTTAAATACTAGCCAACCCGTGGCGTACCATACGCCGCATAATCAGGCCGGTTTTTTAATAATTTTTAAGCACAGGGAGAAAATTTAACATTTGCAAAATCGGTAATGTAATAAATCACCAAGAAAAGCAACATTGTAACAATGCACGGAACGAACCAACACACAATCGTCCGTCCGGCGTAGTGAGGTGGGAGGGGGGTGTGTACAAAGTGCAGGAGCATCTAAGAAGAGGCATGTTTGTCGCGGATGCGAATTGCTGTATGTAGCGTGTACAACACTTTGCTATGCTGCACGCGGTCGTGCGTCGTAACCGAAAACTCATTTTTTAAAGACTGCTCACTTCATTGTGTTTTAACCTCAGTTGTAAAGGAATGTTTTAATGATCCCATGGGATACGCCCTCGCAAATAGTTTTACACGCCGCATATGGCGATTCACCTCCGCGAGAAACATGCCACTATTAACAGTCAATGTGTGAGAGGGGGTTGTGTACAAAGGGTAGGGACAAAAACAGTGGGAGCGTATGAGTCGCACTTAGTGGCAATTCCACGGTTTGCAGCCCGAATGGGGTTCAACGGCTTACCCACGCCTAGACACACGCTCAATCTCATGCATAATTATTTATTGAATGGTAAACACTTCTGGAAAGACACGGTTGTCTTAAACAGGTTAGTGTGAGAATACAACAGTAAGTGAATGAAAAGATGGAGCTCTGGAGAGAGCAAAATACAACGCAATAGTGAACCCGCGGCATAACAAACGCCGCATAATTATTTATTGATGGTTGAACACTTCTGGAAAGACACAGGGACACCCCTCACAAACTGTTCTACACGCCGCATACAGCGATTCACATCTGTGACAAACAAACTGTTTTACACACTGCATACAGCGAATCACATCCGCGACATGATTTTTCCTAGATGGTCCTGTCGCGTCCACCCTCGCACTCGAAGCATACACACTGCCTGCTCATGTGCCCGGTCGCAAGCCGCGTCCAGCCTCGTTCTCGAAGCATACACACTGCTTGGTCATGTGTCCGCTCGCAAGAGAAACTCACAGAGAGCCGCCCACCAGCTGCCTGTGTGTGTGTGCCTCTGTCTGTCTCTGGCGCGGCTTTCTCTTGCGCTGCCTCTGTGTGAACCGGTCAGGCACAGAGAAAGTCAGCTGCTGACAGAGCGTCTCCACTGTTGCAAGGCCTGCATTGGTGAAGCAGGTGAGACGGTAATGAAACAGAGGCACAGGGCTTATTGGTTTTTAAAGACTGATTTCTTCATTGTGCTTTAACCTCAGTTTTAAAGGATTGTTTTAAGGATCCCATGGGATACCCCTCGCAAACCGTTTCACACGCTGCATATGGCGATTCACCTCTGCGAGAAACATGCCTCTATGAACAGTCAACGTAGCTCGGAGGTACGTGACATTAACCTGACCTGCACTGCATGTGGCCTCTACGACAGACGAACATAAATGACGCCATTTTTTCTGTGTCGTCGCGTCCGAGTTGGTGGGCATGGCCCTGCGAGTTGTCTTTGTATCCAATGGTCTTGGAGTTGGTGGGCGTGGTTCCTTCCTGTGTGCGCCATAGGTGTCTCACTTGTCGGCGGCTTAGTGAATCAACGCCCCTTCCGGCGTGCTTTTCATGGTTGTCTTGCCTTAGTGAATTATATATATATAGATTTTTTTGTTAGTAAACTTATGTAAGCAGTTGTGCATTTCATTTGATTGCAGTTAAAATTCAAGAACAAAGCCTTTAATGCTTGAAGGGTATGGTATTGTTTACATGACTCCTACATCCTCTTTAATAAAAACCCCTGTATGCGTCCAGGTGTCCGTGTTTGTGTCTCTTCTGGTGAAGTGCGCATGCGTGGGGCTACATGAGACGTGTTCAGTCTCTTCCTGTGCATTCCCTGTGTGTGCAGAGAGAGAGAGAGACACACACAGGTGCGTGCGCGCGGCAGACACATAGGCCCACACGCAGGCCCGCACGCATGCACGAGAGACAGACACGCAGGCATGCAGGCGCGCACACGCTGGCACGCACGCACGCAGGCCCGCGACAGAGACAGACACGCACACACACACAGGCCCGCGACAGAGACAGACAGACACGCTTGCACACACAAACACACGCAGGCCCGCGACAGAGACAGACACGCACGCACACACAGGCCAGCGCATGCATTGTTACAATGTTACTTTTCTTGGTTGTTTATTAAATCACAGATTTTTCAAATGTTCATTTTTTTCCCTGTGCTTAAAACTCATTAAAAAGTGTTTTAGCGGCGGTCGTGACGCTATAGCGCGAACTCTTGCAGCGTTAGTTTTCTCTGTTGTTCAAGGTTTTCTTAGTGTTATTCAATGTTTTTACATTAGTTTACTATTACGCTGTGCATTCAGTGGTATAATTAACTATATTTGTGCTTAAAAACTTAAAAAATATATATTTACATACAGTTCATACGGTCTGGAACGGATTAATTGTATTTACATACAATCCTATGGGGGAAATTACTTTGGTTCACGACCAAATCGGGTTACAACCAGAGTTTTGGAACGAATTAGGGTTCCACTGTATTACTGTCAGACAAAATTACAGGCATTTTATGGGAATACAAACCAGTATGACTGAGAGAGAAAATTAAAGGCACACAATACAGTGACGCATATTACAGCCATATACAAGGTCCCTTGCCATTTAATATAGACTGTTCCTACTAATGTTTATGCACTACTGTTCTAGCGCCCGTTATTGTAACGGGCTTAGTGTCTTGTATAAAAATAATTACATTGCTCAAACAACAAACTTTTGTAAAAATATAATGAGAGCAGAAATTAGCAGTGATAGAGGTTATACACATGAAATCAGCTTTATATAGAAAAAAAATCAAAAAGTTACATTGATTTAAATATGTATTGATTACACCAGTGGTCTCAAACTCCGGTCCTGGAGGGCCACAGTTGCTGCAGGTTTTCATTCTAACCCTTTTCTTAATTAGTGACCTGTTTTTGCTGCTGATTAACTCCTTTTCCATTCATTTTAATTGGCTTGTTTTTTTTAAGATGCGTTTCCCTGAATATCTTCATCGTTCTTCTGAATTGCTTTATTTCTTTCCTTAAATGGCACCCAGACAGAAATGAAACATGAAGTGAGTGAGCCAACTGAAGACCAACTAAGTCAGTGCCTCAGACTCCAACCAGTTGCTTAATTAGAAGCCAGTTCTTGTTGTTAATTAAACCCGTTCTTTAATTCCATGGCTTGTTGCTGCTCTAATTGTGCAATGGCAGACATTTCCAAAATTATTGATTCTCTCTTTTCTATGAGCTCCATTAATATGTTTTGTGGACCTGAGCAGATCAGCATTCCCGAGACCTTTACCTTTCTTTATTTTCACATATTGTGTAATAGACACAGTTTACTGGTCATGTTTTGGCTCATTTGGTATCTCATTATTGTTTGACTGCTTACTAAGGAAAAAGAAACAATTGAGAAGTCTGAGTCTTCAAGAGCAAGTCAAATATAATTAATTCAAAAGAAGTTAATCAGCAGCAAAAACAGGTCACTAATTAAAAAAAGGGTTAGAATGAAAACCAGTCACTGCAGCCCTCCAGGACCAGAGTTTGAGACCACTAGATTACACAATTAGAAGTGTGTAAAAATCACACATACAACTCCATGTAACTTTTATTCTGAAGCACAGACATTTATCAATGACTAATCAACAGTATCTTTCAAATAGCTAAAGTTACTTTTTATGGTAATTATTTTCTTAGTAGTAAGTCTGTGAGGTATCTGTTCTGGGTACATTGAGAAGATCTTTTCAGGTAGTTCTATACCTCATGCTTTCACTATGTCCTGATCTGCCATGAAAATAAAGTAGCATCTATTGATTCCGTTATTCGAGCCACCCAGTAAGTTATAAATTTTATGTGATTTTTGGTGAGTAGACAAACATTATATAAAATAAGTAGCATGCAAGAATTAAATTTGTAAGAAATTCCTGACAGCTTCCTGGAAGTTCTCATGAAACAGTAGATAATTTTGTGTAGACTCAATTGAAACTGAGTCTTTAGAATGGTAGTATCTCCTTCATTTTGTTTCACAACAGAAATTATACATTTTTTTTAGATGCTAACTTTGATGGCACAGTAATTAACTTTGTCATTTCACAGATTCAAGTCCTGGATTGATTTCAGATGTTATGAGTGTAGATTTTGTAAATTCTTCCTGTTCCACCCCATATAATTGTGGGCGTTTGTGTGTGGATCCTGCAATGTAATGGAATTATGTCTAAGGTTGACAGGAAATTCAGTTGCCTCCCACAATACTCATTTGGATTAAGCAGGTTTGAGATGACGTTACTTTCCTGGCACAGAGTGGAATGAGAGACAGTATTAGGTTTTGTTTGTTTAATTTATGGTGAGTTTATGGCCAAACATTAGGATTGGCTTCTATAATTTTAAAAATTTAAAAAACAAAAGCCTTTTACTTCTGTTAAATAACCATGTTATTTTCTGTACAGTTCATTATATTAGCCTTTTAAATGAAGATTTTGTGGTTTGATTTTGTTTTTTAGGCATTTTGATGTGGGATTACATCGATGGCTTCTCAGGTATGTTATAAAAAAGTTTCTTTCTCCCCCCATGGCAGTATATTGCACAAATGATTTACATTAAATGTATGATGAAAATTAATCCTCTCAATTATTTTCAGGGTCTTGTGTTCTAACTGGAATGTTAGATGATTTTTTAATTTTCACAATGAATTACACCATGTACTGTGTAATTAAATATATATAAACATTTATCAAAATGTACAAGATTATACCTTGGAGCAATAGCTGCTTATGTCAAGTAAGCTTCGGCAGTGGTTGCACATCAGCACTGTTGTAGTCTTTACAAAACTGCAATTGTTAAGTGATGTTAAAAATATAATGTTTAAGAAAATATTTTTTTAAATATCTACAGAGTGAAAAGCAAAGGAGACAAACAAAACTTCCCCTTTATTGGAATATGTACTTTTCTTTGAGCTTCCTGGGCACAAGTGAAAAGAAAATCCTGTTTCATAATACAATACATGGATTAACACTTACTGTGAAATTTATAAATCAGTTTGTGAAGCTAGAAGGTATTGAGAGCTAATTAAAAATTCAGGAATAATTCTCTGACAGGGGTTCCAGGAATTTGTAAGATGTTATTGTTTATAGTAATTGCAAGTATATGTTCTACAGTACAATGCTGTTCACTTCTTTGTATTCTGACAAAGGTGAGAAGTGTGGCAGACCACTTGGGCAAGTAAATAAATAACCAAAGATGATGTTGCACTGGGCCAACACCACATGATGAAAAAAAGCAAATAACAAATAGCAGTGAACCGGTCAGAAGCAAAGGTTCAATGTCAGAAATATAACTCAAACACACAAAAAGGTTTTAAGGAATATCTTTAATTTTGGGCAACCTGGAAGTGCATGAACCTGACTCTTGTACCATCATTGTGGTCACATCATGCGTCACAATCTTTTGGTTGTATGAGCTTAGCAACATGATGGCAACAATAAACAAATGGTCCACAAAATGACTGTCTCCATATAAAACAAAGTGGCGTCACAGGAAAAGAAACAAGCTATGGAAAATGAGCTGCATGAAATAATGAACTGGATTTAAAATAAAATAACAGAAAAAGTAAATTACGAATTTAGATTTAACATATTTCAAGACACCTGAAGAGAGCAAAATGTGTACAAATAGAAAAGAAAAAGCATAAAATATGTAAACCTAATTATAACACTTTTGATGAAATTGTTCTGTGTTATTATTCTTTACACCAAAAGTACATTGCATTTCAGTGTATTGCATTTGAGAGGTACTCCTCTAAATGTATTTAGGCCTGGTTCACATATGGATTTGAAATCAGATATGAACTGGAATCTTCAGATTAGATTTGACAAAACATAATTTGTGCCTGTAAAATGAGCACACCACATTTGTTTTAGCTGTAAGTAGCTGCAGACTTCTCTTTTTACAGTTGTAGTAGGTTTGTAAAATCTAGGCATTCAGGTCACAGAGTAATCCATGATGTTTAGAAACCCATCAAGCAGTCTTGGATCATCTGCCTGTTTTCTTTGCAAATTTATTATGTGAACTCTTGACAAAATATATGAAAATACAAGTGTGAAGAAAGTGTCCAGTTATGATCCCCTAATAAATATCAGGTTTTTGGCAAGTGTAGCTTAAATGTGAACTGGAATAATGATTGACAGTTTCCAGAACTCAGGTATAGTCCCTCAGCAGAATAGTAAGTGAAAAACTTTACATTAGTTTCTGTTTGAATTTTGTAGCAAGTGCTGCTGCATGATTAATATTACAACTGGTTTCACATAGAAGTTGTTCCACATTATGGTTATTTTTACCTTTACAATTTCATTGTATTTGTACATTTTTGCTTTAGTATTAATGTCAAGATACTGAGTTCTTTCTCAGAGGCTACTGTGAGTTAGTACTACTAGCACTTTAGAAAAAATACTTTTTACTGCTGAACAAAGACACACACATACAAGTAAATAAATATCTGCCTGTATTGTAACTGGTTTGCTTTCTCCTTCAGCCTGTTGAACACAGCATTGTGCTGGCTGGGTTCCAGATTAAATCTTGCATCCATTGCAGTGCACTCCACAAGAAAATCATAGTCCGCACTGTATGTGGCCGTGAGATCTTTCAGAATTTATGCTGGCCACAGTAGTTGAATCTTTCTTGTTTAGGGCCATGCTTTGCTCAGTCATGTGCTTCTGCGGCACGAGGACAGACACAGTGGGGATGTGTTTATTACATAGCATTGTAAGGGCTGACTTGATGGATTTAAAGCAGTTTTACGATGCCCTTAGCGTCACTAGTGCCATCCAGCATGTCGATTTCACATGCATTTTGCCATATCTCTGTGCTTATGAGGGTTGCTGCTATTGCTGGTTGCTGCTCAAGATGACGATCGAGCATTTCCAGTGTACTATTCCATCGTGTTATAACGTTGACTATTCATGCATTTGACGGAAGGCCCGCTAATTTCTGTGTGGCAGCGAATACAGTTGCAACTGTCTGGCTCCGGTAGAAATAAGCAATGACCCATCTCACACAACCAAGCAGATGACTAACATGCAGTATGGCCAAACCTGCATGGGTAGCCAAATTTAAAGTATGTGCAAAGTACCTGATATGAGGGTAAAGCCAGCCTGTCTGTCTGCTACATCCATGTTAAATGCATTATCAGTAACAATAGTGATGTTATGATTAGGTCTTTCAAGCTCCCACTCCAAAACCACCGATTTCATCACCCTAGCAATGTTGCACCCCGAGTGGGTTTGAAAATGAGGCAGAGTTTGAAATACAAAACTTGCCATTTCTCAGTTGCTGGTGATAGCATGGGCTGTGATTGTGATGTAACTTTGGTTTGCCCTGGAGGTCCAGCTGTCTTTTATTTATTGCAATGCTATCTCATTTTTCGGGGATTCCTTCACATTCATCTTAGCCTCTTACTACAGGGCTGGCAATACAGTGCGGGCATGAAGGAATTCTATATATTGGCTCAAGCGTGTTCATGAGCAGCTGAAAGCCCTCATACTCAATGATTGAAAATGGTCTCCTGTCTTTCACAATTGAAACACCAATACACCTTATTATTTTTTGGCCTCTTGCACTCGACTGTGGAAGCAGTGCTGTAAATAAACTTGTCAGATGGCTGGCCTTTGTTTAATTTGTATTGATTTGCATTTGTCACTGTGATGGTGTTGTACATAGTTCAGCATGTTCGTAGTGTTTGCTGTAACGTATATCAAAACTCTCTTGCAGTGCTTGCAAATGGTCTTCTTTGTATTAACTACTAGCCTGTCGCCTGCGGCTCGGCCCCTGTAGTAGTGAAACCGGACAAACTTTGGAAAAGTAAAAAAAAAAAATAAAATGTAATAATTTGTATTCAGAAAAATGTATATTGATAGCTTTCATATCCAAGGGTCTCTTGATTTACAATATTTTTAGTTTTGCTATCGGGGCGAGAATGTAGCTATGGTTTCTTTGCCAAAAATGTAAAAAGTTGGGTACACTCCAACATCAAACGTTTCCACTGTATCTGATTGTGTTCAGCACTTATGGGTAAGCATCCCCCATGTGGGAGGAAGAGCACATGGCCATGATATCTCTGACAATGAGCAGGTACCCTCTAAAACGCACGTAGCTGTGATCTTTCTCTCAAAAACTCAAATGTTGCTCTTTAACAATCTCTAGATAATAATGTCTGCTGAACAAACAGGTATCGCTAGCTAAGCGGAGGCAAGGTACGCTCCAAACACGTGGCGAGAGGTAGAGCGAATCAAACGGAGGCTGGTGTGTGAGTGAGAATGGCCCCATCTAGCTCCCTACTCCCAACGTCCCACCTCTCCCTCCCTTAGGCCCACAGCCTGTCTCTCAGATTTGCGTAAATAAATCGGTGCCATAACTGAACTATAATACGTAGTGCGATGAGAGAAGTTGCAAAATCAACCAGAATGTTCAAGCAAATAATAGAAAAAAAAAAAACTGATTTAAATCTGTTAAGTAGTTCTCTTGTGAAAAGCAAACAGACATACAGATGGACGGACAGATATTGGATTTTGTGTATATATATATATATATATATATATATATATACACACACATACATACAGTGGGATGCAAAAGTTTGGGCAACCTTGTTAATAGTCATTATTTTCCTGTATAAATCGTTGGTTGTTACGATAAAAAATGTCAGTTAAATATATCATATAGGAGACACACACAGTGATATTTGAGAAGTGAAATGAAGTTTATTGGATTTACAGAAAGTGTGCAATAATTGTTCAAACAAAATCAGGCAGGTACATAAATTTGGGCACCGTTGTCATTTTATTGATTCCAAAACGTTTAGAACTAATTATTGGAACTCAAATTGGCTTGGTAAACTCAGTGACCCCTGACCTACATACACAGGTGAATCCTATAATGAGAGAGTATTTAAGGGGGTCAATTGCAAGTTTCCCTCCTCCTTTAATTTTCTCTGAAGAGTAGCAACATGGGGGTCACAAAACAACTCTCAAATGACCTGAAGACAAAGCTTGTTCACCATCATGGTTTAGGGGAAGGATACAGAAAGCTGTCCCAGAGATTTAAGCTGTCTGTTTCCACAGTTAGGAACATATTGAGGAAATGGAAGACCACAGGCTCAGTTCAAGTTAAGGCTCGAAGTGGCAGACCAAGAAAGATTTCGGATAGACAGAAGCGACGAATGGTGAGAACAGTCAGAGTCAACCCACAGACCGGCACCAAAGACCTACAACATCATCTTGCAGCAGATGGAGTCACTGTGCATCGTTCAACCATTCGGCGCACTTTACACAAGAAGATGCTGTATGCGAGAGTGATGCAGAGGAAGCCTTTTCTCCGCCCACAGCACAAACAGAGCCGCTTGAGGTACAGTGGTGTGAAAAACTATTTGCCCCCTTCCTGATTTCTTATTCTTTTGCATGTTTGTCACACAAAATGTTTATGATTATCAAATACATTTAACCATTAGTCAAATATAACACAAGTAAACACAAAATGCAGTTTTTAAATGATGGTTTTTATTATTTAGGGAGAAAAAAATCCAAATCTACATGGCCCTGTGTGAAAAAGTAATTGCCCCCTTGTTAAAAAATAACCTAACTTTGGTGTATCACACCTGAGTTCAATTTCCGTAGCCACCCCCAGGCCTGATTACTGCCACACCTGTTTCAATCAAGAAATCATTTAAATAAGAGCTGCCTGACACAGAGAAGTAGACCAAAAGCACCTCAAAAGCTAGACATCATGCCAAGATCCAAAGAAATTCAGGAACAAATGAGAACAGAAGTAATTGAGATCTATCAGTCTGGTAAAGGTTAAAAAGCCATTTCTAAAGCTTTGGGACTCCAGTGAATCACAGTGAGAGCCATTATCCACAAATGGCAAAAACATGGAACAGTGGTGAACCTTCCCAGGAGTGGCCGGCCGACCAAAATTACCCCAAGAGCGCAGAGACGACTCATCCGAGAGGTCACAAGAGACCCCAGGACAACGTCTAAAGAACTGCAGGCCTCACTTGCCTCAATTAAGGTCAGTGTTCACGACTCCACCATAAGAATGAGACTGGGCAAAAATGGCCTGCATGGCAGATTTCCAAGACGCAAACCACTGTTAAGCAAAAGAACATTAGGGCTCGTCTCAATTTTGCTAAGAAACATCTCAATGATTGCAAAGACTTTTGGGAAAATACCTTGTGGACTGATGAGACAAAAGTTGAACTTTTTGGAAGGCAAATGTCCCGTTATATCTGGTGTAAAAGGAACACAGCATTTCAGAAAATGAACATCATACCAACAGTAAAATATAGTGGTAGTAGTGTGATGGTCTGGGGTTGTTTTGCTGCTTCAGGACCTGGAAGGCTTGCTGTGATAGATGGAACCATGAATTCTACTGTCTACCATAAAATCCTGAAGGAGACTGTCCGGCCATCTGTTCGTCAACTCAAGCTGAAGCGATCTTGGGTGCTGCAACAGGACAATGACCCACAACACACCAGCAAATCCACCTCTGAATGGCTGAAGAAAAACAAAATGAAGACTTTGGAGTGGCCTAGTCAAAGTCCTGACCTGAATCCAATAGAGATGCTATGGCATGACCTTAAAAAGGCGGTTCATGGTAGAAAACCGTCAAATAAAGCTGATTACAACAATTCTGCAAAGATGAGTGGGCCAAAATTCCTCCAGAGCGCTGTAAAAGACTCATTGCAAGTTATCGCAAACGCTTGATTGCAGTTATTGCTGCTAAGGGTGGCCCAACCAGTTATTAGGTTCGGGGACAATTACTTTTTCACACAGGGCCATGTAGGTTTGGATTTTTTCTCCTAAATAATAAAACCATCATTTAAAAACTGCATTTTGTGTTTACTTGTGTTATATTTGACTAATGGTTAAATGTGTTTGATGATCAGAAACATTTTGTGTGACAAACATGCAAAAGAATAAGAAATCAGGAAGGGGGCAAATAGTTTTTCACACCACTGTATATCTATGTCTATATATGTATATATGTATGTGTATATATACTGCTCAAAAGAATTAAAGGAACACTTTTTAATCAGAGTATAGTATAAAGTCAATGAAACTTATGGGATATTAATCTGGTCAGTTAAGTAGCAGAGGGGGTTGTTAATCAGTTTCAGCTGCTGTGGTGTTAATGAAATTAACAACAGATGCACTAGAGGGCAACAATGAGATGACCCCCAAAACAGGAATGGTTTAACAGGTGGAGGCCACTGACATTTTTCCCTCCTCATCTTTTCTGACTGTTTCTTCACTAGTTTTGCATTTGGCTACAGTCAGTGTCACTACTGGTAGCATGAGGCGATACCTGGACCCTACAGAGGTTGCACAGGTAGTCCAACTTCTCCAGGATGGCACATCAATACATGTCATTGCCAGAAGGTTTGCTGTGTCTCCCTGCACAGTCTCAAGGGTATGGAGGAGATTCTAGGAGACAAGCAGTTACTCTAGGAGAGCTGGAGAGGGCCATAGAAGGCCCATAACCCATCAGCAGGACCAGTATCTGCTCCTTTGGGCAAGGAGGAACAGGATGAGCACTGCCAGAGCCCTACAAAATGACCTCCAGCAGGCCACTGGTGTGAATGTCTCTGACCAAACAACCAGAAAGACTTCATGAGGGTGACCCAAGGGCCCCATGTCCTCTAATGGGCCCTGAGCTCACTTACCCAGCAGCATGCAGCTCGATTGGCATTCGCCATAGAATAGCAGAATTGGCAGATGCACCACTGGTGCCCTGTGCTTTTTACAGATGAGAGCAGGTTCACCCTGAGCATGTGACAGAAGTGAAAGGGTCTGGAGAAGCCATGGAGAACATTATGCTGCCTGTAACATCATTCAGCATGAGCAGTCTGGTGGTGGGTTAATGATTGTCTGGGGAGGCATATCCATGGAGGGTCACACAGACCGCTACAGGCTTGACAAAGGCACCTTGGCTGCCATTAGGTATCAGGATGAAATCCTTGGACCCATTGTCAGACCCTATGCTGGTACAGTGGCTCCTGGTGCACGACAATTCCTGGCCTCATGTGGTGAGAGTATGCAGGCAGTTCCTGGAGGATTAAGGAATTGATACCATTGACTGGCCACCACACTTTCCTGACCTAAATCCAATAGAACACCTCTGGGACATTATGTTTTGGTCCATCCAATGCCACCAGGTTGCACCTCAGACTGTCCAGGAGCTCAGTGATGCCCTGGTCCAGATCTGGGAGGAGATCCCCCACAACACCATCTGTCATCTCATTAGAAGCATGCACCGATGTTGTCAGGCATGCATACAAGAACACAGGGGCCATACAAAGTGCTGCATCAAACAATGTGGCATCCTTTCGTTCCTAACACATTACCCAGTCTATATCAGTATAGATATCCAGGAGGATTTCTTTTTCCCATTGAGATCTGATGTGTTTTCAAAGTGTTCCTTTAATTTTTTTAAGCAGTTTAAACCTGGTGGTTTCGAACTTCTTCCACTTACGGATGATGAAGGCCACTGTGCTCATTGGGACTTTCAAAGCAGCAGAAATTTTTCTGTAACCTTCCCCAGATTTGTGCCTTGAGACAATCCTGTCTCGGAGTTCTACAGACAATTCCTTTGACTTCATGCTTGGTTTGTGCTCTGACATGAACTGTCAACTGTGGGACCTTATATAGACAGGTGTGTGCCTTTCCAAATCATGTCCAATCAACTGAATTTACCACAGGTGGACTCCAATTAAGCTGCAGAAATATCTCAAGGATGATCAGGGGAAACAGGATGCACCTGAGCTCAATTTAGAGCTTCATGGCAAAGGCCGTGAATACTTATGTATGTGTGCTTTCTCAATTTTTTTATTTTTAATAAATTTGCAAAAATCTCAAGTGAACTTTTTTCACATTGTCATTATGGGCTGTTGTGTGTAGGATTCTGAGGAAAAAATGAATTTAATCCATTGTGGAATAAGGCTTTAACATATTAAAATGTGGAAAAAGTGATGTGCTGTGAATACTTTCCGGATGCACTGTTTACATATACATACAGTAATCCCTCCTCGATCGCGGGGGTTGCGTTCCAGAACCCCCTGTGATAGGTGAAAATCCGCGAAGTAGAAACCATATGTTTGTATGGTTATTTTTATATGTTTTAAGCCCTTAGAAACTCTCCCACAGTGTTTTATAAATATTCTCCGCACAGTTATACAGTAAACCCTTGTTTATCGCAGTTCGTTCCAGACTCTTCCGCGATAAATGAATTTCCACGAAGTAGGATTCTTTATTTATAAGTCTAATATTTTCGCAGTTAGAGCATAGAAAACCTATTTACGACCTTCTAAATAAGTTTTTTAACATTATTAGAGCCCTCTAGACATGAACGTTTAAACTGTGCTGCATGACAAGACAGAGATGACAGTTCTTTCTCACAATTAAAAGAATACAAACATATCTTTCTCTTCAGAGGAGCGTGCGTCAGGAGCAGAGAATGTCAGAGAGAGAAAAGTAAACAATCAAAAATCAATAGGGCTGTTGGGCTTTTAAGTATGCAAAGCACCGCGATAAAGTGGCCGCAATGAAGGGATGAATGTGAAGGTAGTCTTTCAGAATTTTTTAGAGGAGCGTCCGTATCTTCTAAGCAAACAGCCATTGTGCAAACCACCCCTCTGCTCACACCCCCTCCGTCAGGAGCAGAGAATGTCAGAGAGAGAGAAAGAGAGAGGAAAAGCAAACATTTAAAAATCAATACATGCTGTTAGAGCTTTTAAGTGTGCGAAGCACCGTGCGGAAACATAAAGAATATCATTGAGGAGTTATATTTAATGCCTAATAGGTGCTCTGATTGGGTAGCTTCTCAGCCATCTGCCAATAGGGCCCCTTGTATGAAATCAACTGGGCAAACAAACTGAGGAAGCATGTACCATGAATTAAAAGACCCATTGTCCACAGATAGCCGCGAACCAGCGAAAAATCCGTGATATATATTTAGATATGCTTACATTTAAAATCCGCGATGGAGTGAAGCAGCGAAAGTCGAAGCGCGATATAGCGAGGGATCACTGTGTATGTATATATTTAAAAATAAAAATAGACATTTTGTAGTATTTTTAAATTGCTAAATTTTGTGGCACAAAAAAATCTTTACATTTCTTTTAAGGAATAATAGCATAAACCTCTAGTTATACTTTTAAAAATACTGCTTAGTTTAACTTAGTATTGGTTGTTAAATTAGCTTATCCAATGATAAATACATACTGTACACAGGGCTGTAGTCTGTGAGAAGACTTACTGTGGTATGTGTAATGCTTGATCATAATAGCACAAAAATAATTATACAGTTAGGTCCATAAATATATGGACAGAGACAACTTTTTTCTAATTTTGGTTCTGTACATTAAAACAATGAATTTTAAATGAAACAACTCAGATGCATTTGAAGTGCAGACTTTCGGCTTTAATTCAGTGGGTTGAACAAAAAGATTGCATAAAAATGTGAGGCAACTAAAGCGTGTTTTTTAACACAATCCCTTTATTTCAGGGGCTCAAAAGTAATTGGACAAATTAAGTAACTGGAAATAAAGTGTTCATTTCTAATACTTGGTTGAAAACCCTTTGCTGGCAATGACAGCCCGAAGTCTTGAACTCGTGGACATCACCAGATGCTGGGTTTCCTCCTTTTTAATGCTCTGCCAGGCTTTTACTGCAGCAGCTTTCAGTTGCTGTTTGTTTGTGGGCCTTTCTGTCTGAAGTTTAGTCTTCAACAAGTGAAATGCCTGCTCAATTTGGTTAAGATCAGGTGACAGACTTGGCCATTCAAGAATTTTCCACTTCTTTGCTTTAATAAACTCCTGGGTTGCTTTGGCTGTATGTTTTGGGTCATTGTCCATCTGTATCATGAAACGCAGCCCAATGAATTTGACGTCATTTAGCTGGATTTGAGCAGACAGTATGTCTCTGAACACCTTAGAATTCATTCGGCTGCTTCTGTCCTGTGTCACATCATCAATAAACACTAGTGTCCCAGTGCCACTGGCAGCCATGTACACCCAAGCCATCACACTGCCTCCCTCTACCGTGTTTTACAGATGATGTGGTGTGCTTTGGATGATGAGCTGTTCCACGCCTTCTCTATACTTTTTTCTTGCTATCATTCTGGTAGAGGTTGATCTTGGTTTCTTCTGTCCAAAGAATGGTTTTCCAGAACTGTGCTGGCTTTTTTAGATGTTCTTTAGCAAAGTCCAATCTAGCCTTTCTATTCTTGAGGCTTATGAGTGGCTTGCACCTTGCAGTGCACCCTCTGTATTTACTTTCATGCAGTCTTCTTATTATGGTAGACTTGGATATTGATACGCCAACCCCCTGAAGAGTGCTGTTCACTTGGTTGTCTGTTGTGAAGGGGTTTCTCTTCACCATGGAAATGATTCTGCGATCATCCACCACTGTTGTCTTCCGTGGACGTCCAGGTCTTTTTGTGTAGCTGAGTTCACCAGTGCCTGCTTTCTTTCTCAGGATGTACCAAACTGTAGATTTTGCCACTCGTAATATTCTAACAATTTCTCAGATGGCTTCTTTCACCTGCATGGAGAGCTCCTTTGACCGCATGTTGTCTGTTCACAGCAAAATCTTCCACATGCAAGCACCACACCTTAAATCAACTCCAGGCCTTTTATCTGCTTAATTGATAAGACATAACGACGAACTTGAACACACCTGCCCATGAAATAGCCTTTGAGTCAATTGTCCAATTACTTTTGAGCCCCTGAAATGAAGGGATTGGGTTAAAAAATGCTTTTGTTGCCTCACAATTTTATGCAATCGTTTTGTTCAACCCACTGAATTAAAGCTGAAAGTCTGCACTTCAACTGCATCAGAGTTGTTTCATTTAAAATTCATTGTGGTAATGAACAGAACCAAAATTAGAAAAGAGTTGTCTCTGTCCAAATATTTATGGACCTAACTGTAAATAAATGCTTAATAGAAGTTACCATATGCATTACTTGAAAATAATGATCCTTGTGAAATCTTACTTCCATAAAAGATTTGTAATTTAAGTATTATCTTAAAGTTACATAAATCTCAAATAAAATATACAATAAATGAATTTTAGATTCTGCTTGGATAGCTTACTTTTAATGGTTTATTTCTATTTATTTATCAGGTCCTTAGTATTATGTAAAGTAATTAAACATAATTTTTGTTTTATTCCAAGAATTAGGGAAGTGATAAAAATGTATAAACTTTCTTTATGTCATTTAGATAAGAAACAATGAAGTTTACTTTGCTGACCCAAAAGCACAGAGATATGTAAACATTTTTTTATTTCACTTGGCTAAGGGTTTGAAAATAGCTAAAAGAGCACATAAAGATACTGTATTGAAAATTGACAGAATAAGCATCAGCCTTTGTTTTTTCATAGATCTGCCCAAAAAGAAGCTAGTAATGAGTGAAGAGCAACATGGCTAATAACTGAGTTTCACTGACAGGGACATAGGGTAGATTTCTGATTTCTTAATGCCTACCCGTAACTGTACTTCACTTTCTGACCATTCCCTGTCTAGAGTTTACAGTTTAATTGGTACGAACTACAGCAAATCATTGGAAACAGTACAATAATTGGTCTAGCTAAGCTTCTGTAAATTGATTGTGTGCCTTTGAAGGCCATAGGTTTAGTTGTAGGCAGAAGACTAAAACCAAGATAAAGGTAAAATATTCTTTCATTTCTCATTTGTGCTGGATTTTGTGCATGGGGAGATAATTATCCCCTGAGAGATATCTGTCAGGAGAAGAATTAAATCTTGAAAGGATAATTCTTTGATTAAAACAGTAAGCAGTGAACCAGAAGGTTTTATGAACAGCTCAGGGTCATTTCTGGTCCCACATCTTGTAAGATGTAAAGTCTAATTTCTTATGCTATAATCCATACATTAAAACTGCACTACTGCAGCCTAGTCTTAACCTTGTACACTTTTATCCAACATTTCAGTTAGTATAAAATGAAGCTTCAGTTTATTCTTAAATGTACTTCGACTTAAAAGTCCAGCAAACAATTTTGTCTTTACAAAGATAGTTTTAATAAAACAATTTAACATAAGTACAAGCCATAAAATAATTAGAACTATGGAACTTTATTCAATCTTTTCTCTACTCCATGATTTTTAATTACCTTCATTTTATGAAATGAAGCGTTCTATACAAATAAAACAACGTTCATTTAAAAAAAAATTCTGCAAACTTTGTATTTATATCAGTTTTGAAACAAAAACTGCCTCTGAAAAAATCTTCTTAAAACTAAAATGGTTGTTTTAGACAATATATTATATACCTTTTTTATAGCCAGACACATAATAGAGTGTACATGTATATATCAACAGAATGTAATTTTACAGAATAAAAAATTAAATGCTCCTAACAAATTGAATCACCAGTTGCAAATTATGTTTCTTTACATTTTCTTTACATTTATTCACATAGCTATATCAATAACAAACTAAAATGAATTCCTTTTGGTAATTACTGTTTCTATTTAAAGTTTTTAAGAATATCATTTTACAGAAGAACTTACATTTTTAGAGACCAAAGGAGACTATTCCAACCAGTCAGGCTCATTTGGTTATCTTATTATTTTAATGTCTGATCCATATTGTTGTTAGTTCCTGATATATGTAGTAATCTAGGGTTACATCCCAGGCTGGCCATTGTTTTAGTTGGGAAATTATGTTATTCGTAATATGTTTTACTGTTTTCAAAATGCTCCAATTTTGTCTCATATTTAATATTTCATCATATTTATTTTTTGCAGCAGCTTGAGCAGAGAGGCCCAGATTTCCCTCTCCCCACCCACTTCTTCTAGCTCTTCCGGGAGAATCCCAAGGCATTCCCAGGCTAGCCGGGAAACATAGTCCCTCCAGTGTGTCCTGGGTCTTCCTCGGGGGCCCCCTCCCGGTTGGACGTGCCTGGAACACCTCACCAGGGAGGCGTCCAGGAGGCATCCTGATCAGATGCCCAAGCCACCTCATCTGACTCTTCTCGATGTGGAGGAGCAGTGGCTCTACTCTGAGCCCCTCCTGGATGACTGAGCATCTCACCCTATCTTTAAGGGAAAGCCCAGACACCCTGCGGAGGAAAAAGGAGCTGAGCCGTAAGGCAAAGCTCTCAATTTACCAGTCGATTTACGTTCCTACCCTCACCTGTGGTAATGAGCTATTGGTAATGACCGAAAGAATAAGATTGCGAATACAAGCGGCCAAAATGAGTTTCCTCCGCAAGGGTGTCTTTAACCGCTCACTAAAACTTATTTATTAACCGCAAAGTATACACTTTTAATTAAATTGAAGAATTAAGGCCAACATTAAACCATCCAAATAAAAATCTGTCCACCACACCCAAACATAGAAGAAGTCTAAAACAGCAGGTAAGACATAATGAACAAAATATGTAAGAACAATTAAACAGCATGTAAGTACTTCGCTTAAACAACTAATAAAACAAAAAACAATCACATTATACTACTTACACCCATAATATAGCCAAAAAATATAAATCAGTCTAGAATATGTTCCATTGCTTTTGAATATTTAGACAATTCTAAACAAAGAAATAAGCTTGAATATACAGTATTGATATATTTGATGAAAACTCTTTAAAAGAAAAACTGAATATTTCTACCAGAGAATTCTTAATAAGGTATCTCATGGCTCAGTCCCTGTGTCTTTAGAAGTGCACTCTCAGCAGCTCATATGCATTGCTAATCTTTATCAAAAAACTCTTGTGGTTTAAATTATACAAAGACTCCAATATCTGAATCCTTTTAAATAACTGACGTGTTTTAATTGGCCCAGAGTGTCCTTGACCCACAGATACGTACAAACAAAATTTTCTTCATACTGCTCCCCACATGCCTTCTTAAAGGAGCCAATGGGGATTCATTTTGTTTCTTTTCTATACAGGAAGTTTAGAATGAATTCCTAGGTGCAGTTTTAAGGGAACAATCTCACTTAAACTCATGGTCTTCCCTCTAAGTAAAACTTTCATTCACATATAAGGAAGATAAAAAAAATATACAAACAAATCTATTTATGTTATGTTGGTTAACCATTTTGTTGATGCTGATGAAATGCAAGATTACTTATAAATGCTTATTTTTTCAGTAACAATACAATATTTAGCCTGGAACTTTCATTTCTGGCTGACTATTAAATCAGCCTCTAGTTAATAGAAAACTACAATTTAAATCTGCTGCACTAAAGAAGATATTACTGTTCAAGAGAAGTTAAATCTAACCCATATTATTGATTAAGCAAATTACTATTCTAAAGGCAAAATTGGGATCTCAACCAATAAGCTTCAAAGTATAGACACACTATTATACTGTACACCTAAGAACAAGAACTGTTCTTATTTAGTTCATTGTTTTGATTAAAGTAAATCAAGTTTGATTATATTATGGCATAAGTGTCCCCAAAGGTGTTTAGCTTCAACCCCGGTGAAACACATCATGTCACATTTTTTTGGTAATAGTTACATATGCAGATGTACGCAATTGAGTATATGTGCCTAAGGAATAAATACTGCTATGGTTGTTCGCCAGGAAGTAAAAGGCAATAAATGCATACTGAGAAAAATTTCTTAGAATATGAGCCCAGTCAGCTGACCAAAACCCAACCCATTCCTAGTGGGTTTTATTCTAAGCTGTCAAAGAGCTATTAATATGACTGTTTTCACATTGACTTTGTTTAGTCCACC